>NW_024607040.1:0-16292 GCF_018296145.1 Oncorhynchus tshawytscha | reverse complement strand
CGCCATCATCGACTCAGTGGGTTTTGTCCAACATATCTCTGGACCCACTCACTGTCACAGTCATACGCTGGACCTAGTTTTGTCCCATGGAATAAATGTTGTGGATCTTAATGTTTTTCCTCATAATCCTGGACTATCGGACCACTATTTTATTACGTTTGCAATTGCAACAAATAATCTGCTCAGACCCCAACCAAGGAACATCAAAAGTCGTGCTATAAATTCACAGACAACACAAAGATTCCTTGATGTCCTTCCAGATTCCCTCTGTCTACCCAAGGACGCCAGAGGACAAAAATCAGTTAACCACCTAACTGAGGAAGTCAATTTAACCTTGCGCAATACCCTAGATGCAGTTGCACCCTAAAAACTAAAAACATTTCTCATAAGAAACTAGCTCCCTGGTACACAGAAAATACCCGAGCTCTGAAGCAAGCTTCCAGAAAATTGGAACGGAAATGGCGCCACACCAAACTGGAAGTCTTCCGACTAGCTTGGAAAGACAGTACCGTGCAGTACCGTAGAGCCCTTACTGCTGCTCGATCATCCTATTTTTCTAACTTAATTGAGGAAAATAAGAACAATCCGAAATTCCTTTTTGATACTGTCGCAAAGCTAACTAAAAAGCAGCATTCCCCAAGAGAGGATGACTTTCACTTTAGCAGTGATAAATTCATGAACTTCTTTGAGGAAAAGATTATGATTATTGGAAAGCAAATTACGGACTCCTCTTTAAATCTGCGTATTCCTTCAAAGCTCAGTTGTCCTGAGTCTGCACAACTCTCCCAGGACCTAGGATCAAGAGAGACGCTCAAGTGTTTTAGTACTATATCTCTTGACACAATGATGAAAATAATCATGGCCTCTAAACCGTCAAGCTGCATACTGGACCCTATTCCAACTAAACTACTGAAAGAGCTGCTTCCTGTGCTTGGCCCTCCTATGTTGAACATAATAAACGGCTCTCTATCCACCGGATGTGTACCAAACTCACTAAAAGTGGCAGTAATAAAGCCTCTCTTGAAAAAGCCAAACCTTGACCCAGAAAATATAAAAAACTGGCCTGGTTTAGATCTTATCTGTCGGAAAGATATCAGTTTGTCTCTGTGAATGGTTTGGCCTCTGACAAATCAACTGTAAATTTCGGTGTTCCTCAAGGTTCCGTTTTGGGACCACTATTGTTTTCACTATATATTTTACCTCTTGGGGATGTTATTCGAAAACATAATGTTAACTTTCACTGCTATGCGGATGACACACAGCTGTACATTTCAATGAAACATGGTGAAGCCCCAAAATTGCCCTTGCTAGAAGCATGTGTTTCAGACATAAGGAAGTGGATGGCTGCAAACTTTCTACTTTTAAACTCGGACAAAACAGAGATGCTTGTTCTAGGTCCAAAAAACAAAGAGATCTTCTGTTGAATCTGACAATTAATCTTAATGGTTGTACAGTCGTCTCAAATAAAACTGTGAAGGACCTCTGCGTTACTCTGGACCCTGATCTCTCTTTTGAAGAACATATCAAGACCATTTCAAGGACAGCTTTTTTCCATCTACGTAACATTGCAAAAATCAGAAACTTTCTGTCCAAAAATGATGCAGAAAAATTAATCCATGCTTTTGTCACTTCTAGGTTAGACTACTGCAATGCTCTACTTTCCGGCTACCCGGATAAAGCACTAAATAAACTTCAGTTGGTGCTAAATACGGCTGCTAGAATCCTGACTAGAACCAAAACATTTGATCATATTACTCCAGTGCTAGCATCTCTACACTGGCTTCCTGTCAAAGCAAGGGCTGATTTCAAGGTTTTACTGCTAACCTACAAAGCATTACATGGGCTTGCTCCTACCTATCTCTCTGATTTGGTCCTGCCGTACATACCTACACGTACGCTACGGTCACAAGACGCAGGCCTCCTAATTGTCCCTAGAATTTCTAAGCAAACAGCTGGAGGCAGGGCTTTCTCCTATAGAGCTCCATTTTTATGGAACGGTCTGCCTACCCATGTCAGAGACGCAAACTCGGTCTCAACCTTTAAGTCCTTACTGAAGACTTATCTCTTCAGTGGGTCATATGATTGAGTGTAGTCTGGCCCAGGAGTGGGAAGGTGAACGGAAAGGCTCTGGAGCAACAAACCGCCCTTGCTGTCTCTGCCTGGCCGGTTCCCCTCTTCCCACTGGGATTCTCTGCCTCTAACCCTATTACAGGGGCTGAGTCACTGGCTTACTGGGGCTCTCTCATGCCGTCCCTGGAAGGGGTGCGTCACCTGAGTGGGTTGATTCACTGATGTGGTCATCCTGTCTGGGTTGACGCCCCCCCTTGGGTTGTGCCATGGCGGAGATCTTTGTGGCCTATACTCAGCCTTGTCTCAGGATGGTAAGTTGGTGGTTGAAGATATCCCTCTAGTGGTGTGGGGGCTGTGCTTTGGCAAAGTGGGTGGGGTTATATCCTTCCTGTTTGGCCCTGTCTGGGGTGTCCTCGGATGGGGCCACAGTGTCTCCTGACCCCTCCTGTCTCAGCCTCCAGTATTTATGCTGCAGTAGTTAATGTGTCGGGGGGCTAGGGTCAGTTTGTTATATCTGGAGTACCTCTCCTGTCCTATTCGGTGTCCTGTGTGAATCTAAGTGTGCGTTCTCTAATTCTCTCTTTCTCTCTCTCGGAGGAGGACCTGAGCCCTAGGACCATGCCCCAGGACTACCTGACATGATGACTCCTTGCTGTCCCCAGTCCACCTGGCCGTGCTGCTGCTCCAGTTTCAACTGTTCTGCCTTAATACGACCATGCTGGTCATTTATGAACATTTGAACATCTTGGCCATGTTCTGTTATAATCTCCTCCCGGCACAGCCAGAAGAGGACTGGCCACCCCACATATGCTCTCTCTAATTCTCTCTTTCTTTCTCTCTCTCGGAGGACCTGAGCCCTAGGACCATGCCCCAGGACTACCTGACATGATGACTCCTTGCTGTCCCCAGTCCACCTGACCGTGCTGCTGCTCCAGTTTCAACTGTTCTGCCTTATTATTATACGACCATGCTGGTCATTTATGAACATTTGAACATCTTGGCCATGTTCTGTTATAATCTCCACCCGGCACAGCCAGAAGAGGACCGGCCACCCCACATATGCTCTCTCTAATTCTCTCTTTCTTTCTCTCTCTCGGAGGACCTGAGCCCTAGGACCATGCCCCAGGACTACCTGACATGATGACTCCTTGCTGTCCCCAGTCCACCTGACCGTGCTGCTGCTCCAGTTTCAACTGTTCTGCCTTATTATTATACGACCATGCTGGTCATTTATGAACATTTGAACATCTTGGCCATGTTCTGTTATAATCTCCACCTGACACAGCCAGAAGAGGACTGGCCACCCCACATAGCCTGGTTCCTCTCTAGGTTTCTTCCTAGGTTTTGGCCTTTCTAGGGAGTTTTTCCTAGCCACCGTGCTTCTACACCTGCATTGCTTGCTGTTTGGGGTTTTAGGCTGGGTTTCTGTACAGCACTTTGAGATATCAGCTGATGTATGAAGGGCTATATAAATAAATTTGATTTGATTTTGATTTGGACCCAGTTTCTTTACTGTTAGGTCTCCCTAGTAGGCATGTTACTTCTGTGGGTAAAAGGAGGCTTTACAACATCCTTACCTTCGCAGCGAGGAAAAACATCCTTTTACAGTGGATTAGTGATAAGGTTCCTTCTATTAAAGATTGGCATAAGATACTATTTGAATGGGTGCCTCTGGAATATCTGACATGTACATTGCATTCTAAAACAGACCAGTTCTACAAAGTATGGGAACCTTTTCTAAATTACCTAGAACCTGAGGTATCAGCTATTATGCTGCAAGGATTCTCTTAGAATGGTGGGGATCTATGTATTTCAGAACTACACTGTACGTTCCATGTGTGGAACCTAACCTCTTGGTTTAAACTGAGCTTTTTTGTTTAATTTCTGTTTGTACGTTTGTTTAAAATGTATGTATTGAGAGACGCAATGATGGTGATGGGGTGAGAGAAGCACAGAGCGGGAAGAGGAAAATGGTGTACGTATGTATGTGTGTGTGTGTGTGCGCGTATGTATGCGTGTGTATATGCATGGGTATATGTATGTGTGTGTATGTATGTGTATATATATGTGCGCGTAGATATGTGTAAGTGGGTGCTGTTTTTCTTGTTTTTGTTCTGTGTGCTTTGTCTCTGTTGTTGTATCTCTTAATATGGGTGAAAATTGTGAAATTCCAATAAAAATACTGTTACAAAATAGTCACCCTTTGCCTTGATGACAACTTTGCACAATCTTAGTATTCTCTTACCATGACTAACAGATGTCCCAATCTTCTCTTCTTCATCTTTAATGTTGACATTCAGCTCCAGTGTTTGACTGCAGTCTTCCAGCTTCACTGATGCCATCTCTGGATCCTGCAGTGCAAACTGGGCTCCCCTGTCACAATCAGGACCCAGTGACTGTAGGTTTGGACTCAGTGCAGAAGGAGAGAGGCAGGCTGGGTTTGTCCTCACTGTTGATGTTACCGGCCTCAGACTTAATCTGAGTCGGCCTGTAGTAACATTGAGAAACAGACACAAAAAGTTTGTCTTGACAGTTCTGGCACTTTATTCTCTATTAAATACATTATATTTCTTCTTGTTCAATCATCTAATTCAGCGCTTGACTTGGACTGAAATATGTGCCGGTACTCATTTTTAGGTTCAGGAGCTCCAAAATACTGTTGAGCTAATATACTATAAGAGGAACATGAGCTCAAACAGTAGACATTTGAGGTGACGGTACTCAGCTCCAGTGAGCTGCTGTCCAAGTCAAGCACTGATCTCATTTCAATAGATCAGGTAGATAAGCATTAAGAACAAAACATGAATTCATTGCAATTAGACAAAGTACCTGCTTTAAATTTGTCTACACAACGTAAGTGCACTTAACCTCTAGTAGATTTTCCCAAATTCGCATAAATGACTAAAAACCATTTAGTACAAGGTTTCAGTATGCTTTAAGCAGCAATATGTACTATTTTCCTGAATAGTTAACCTGGTCTTCACTGTATTATTTAAATCAAAAACCTATAGTATTTCCCGCTCACACCATAGTAACATTTACAGATAAATATAGAAACAACTGCATATGTCTGAATATTAGTACACATGTAGAAACACGATAATCATTACATTCAGCTTCAAAACAGTAGAGCAACCGTAAAATGGTCTCTCCTGCTGCACCCTCACTGCCTGCACTGAAGTCCGTTGACGCAAACCGACTGGGCGCTGCCATTGTACCAGCATGTGAATATTCCCTTTCATGGAGCTCTACGGACAATTCCGTTGACGTCATGGCTCGGTTTTTGCTCTGACATGCACTGTCAACTGTGGGACCTTATATAGACAGGTGTGTGCCTTTCCAAATCATGTCCAATCAATTGAATTTACCACAGGTTGACAACAATCAAGTTGTAGAAACATCTCAAGGATGGAAACAGGATGCATCGGAGCTCAATGTCGAGTCTCATAACAAAGAGTCTGAATAGTTATGTAAATAACGTATTTCTGTTTCAAATTTTTGATAAAATTTGAAAACATTTCTAAAAACCTGTGTTTGCTTTGTCATTATGGCGTATTGTGTGTAGATTGATGAGGAACATTTTTTATTTAATACATTTTAGAATGAGGCTGTAACGTAACAAAATGTGGGAAAAGTCAAGGGGTCTAAATACTTTCTGAATGGGAGAGGGGGATACCTAGTCAGTTGTACAACTGAATGCATAAACCTGAAATGTGTCTTCCACATTTAACCCAACCCCTCTAATCAGAGAGGTGCGGGGGGGCTGCCAGAATCAACAACCACGTCTTCAGTGCCCGGGGAACAGTGGGCTCAAGGACAGAACAACAGAACAACATATTTTTACCTTGTCAGCTTGGGGATTCGATCAAGCAAACTTTCGGTTACTGGCCCCAACGCTCTAACCACTAGGCTACCTGTAAGTATTCATATAAGTAGGCTGTGAAATACAAAAGGGGAATAAAACTATTCTATAAGTATCATGAAAATGTTGAGCCATATCATCCTCCACTCACTATCACAAGGGTTAGTAACTACACAGACTAATTTCATATCATCCTCCACTCACTATCACAAGGGTTAGTAACTACACAGACTCATTTCATATCATCCTCCACTCACTATCACAAGGGTTAGTAACTACACAGACTAATTTCATATCATCCTCCACTCACTATCACAAGGGTTAGTAACTACACAGACTCAATTCATAGAACTTTAAAACACTGGCAGTTTGTCTACTTCACTTCTTTAGTCCACTCTCTGATCACTCCAGATAGCTCAGTTAATAAAACAAATGCTGGCAATACTGGTGTCAAACCATGCACGTCTCAGTAGCATGAAATAACATCTACCTTCTCATTGAAACAGTTCATCATGAAACAGTTCTACTGCAACTTTTCATACACAGTGGGAAGTTGGAATGAACAACAAAATTAGACAGAACCAGCTCTTACCATGACTAACAGATGTCCCAATCTTATCCTCCTCTTCTTCATCTTTAATGTTGACATTCAGCTCCAGTGTTTGACTGTAGTCTTCCAGCTTCACTGATGCCATCTCTGGATCCTGCAGCGCAAACTGGGCTCCACTGTCACAATCAGGACCCAGTGACTGTAGGTTTGGACTCAGTGTGGAAGGAGAGAGGCAGGCTGGGTTTGTCCTCACTGTTGATGTTACCGGCCTCATACCTGAGTCGGCAAATAGTATAAGAGAAACAGACACAAAAGTTATTTTCTTGACAGTTTTGGCAAGGTCTTTATTCTCTATTAAATATATATATATATTTTTTGTTCAATTATCTAATTCATTGCTTGACTTGGACTGAAATAGTTGTCAATACTCATTTTGGGTGCCAGTACTGTTTATATTTAGGTGCAGGAGCTCCACAATACATTTGAGATAATACTTAACCAATAGAAAATAAATGCAGAACAGACTCAAACCATTTAGTACAAGGTTACAGTTTGTTTTAGGCATCACTAGGTGCTATTTTCATGAATAACCTTGTATTCACTCTTTTACTTCAAAAAACAATTGTATTTCCTGTTCACACCATAGTAATGTTTATAGATAAAGACAAACTGAATGTGTCAATATTATTTCACATGTAGTAAACTGATAATCATTGCATTAAACTTCAAAAACAGTAGTGCAACCGTGGTCATGGATCTGAGCTATGCAATCTGGTTTCCGAGCCGGTCATGGGTGCACCTCAGCCACGCTCAAGGTCCTAAACCATATCATAACCACCATCGATTAAAAAAAACAGTACTGTGCTGCCGTCTTCATCGACCTGGCCAAGGCTTTCGACTCTGTCAATCACTGCATTCTTATCGGCAGACTCAACAGCCTTGGTTTCTCAAATGACTGCCTCGCCTGGTTCACCAACTACTTCTCAGATAGAGTTCAGTGTGTCAAATCGGAGGGCCTGTTGTCCGGACCTCTGGCAGTCTCTATGGGGGTGTCACAGGGTTCAATTCTCGGGCCAACTCTTTTCTCTGTATATATCAATGATGTAGCTCTTGCTGCTGGTGATTCTCTGATCCACCTCTACGCAGATGACACCATTCTGTATATTTCTGGCCCTTCTTTGGACACTGTGTTAACTAACCTCCAGACGAGCTTCAATGCAATACAACTCTCTTTCCATGGCCTCCAACTGCTCTTAAATGCAAGTAAAACTAAATGCATGCTCTTCAACCGATCGCTGCCTGCACCTGCCCGCCTGTCCAACATCACTACTCTGGATGGCTCTGACTTAGAATATGTGAACAACTACAAATACCTAGGTGCCTGGTTAGACTGTAAACTTTCCTTCCAGACTCACATTAAGCATCTCCAAACCAAAATTAAATCTAGAATCGGCTTCCTATTCCGCAACAAAGCCTCCTTCACTCATGCTGCCGAACATACCCTCGTAAAACTGACTATCCTACCGATCCTTGACTTCGGCGATGTCATTTACAAAATAACCTCCAACACTCTACTCAACAAATTGGATGCAGTCTATCACAGTGCCATCCATTTTGTCACCAAAGCCCCATATACTACCCACCACTGCAACTTGTACGCTCTCGTTGGCTGGCCATCGCTTCATACTCGTCGCCAAACCCACTGGCTCCAGGTCATCTATAAATCTTTGCTAGGTAAAGCCCCACCTAATCTCAGCTCACTGGTCACCATAGCAACACCCACCCGTAGCACGCGGTCCAGCAGGCATATTTCACTGGTCATCCCCAAAGCCAACTCCTCATTTGGCCGCCTGTCCTTCCAGGTCTCTGCTGCCAATGACTGGAACAAATTGCAAAAATCACTGAAGCTGGAGACATATCGCCCTCACGAACTTTAAGCATCAGCTGTCAGAGCAGCTTACCGATCACTGCACCTGTACACAGCCCATCTGTAAATAGCCCACCCAACTACCTCATCCCCATATTGTTATTTATTTTTGCTCTTTTGTACCCCAGTATCTCTACTTGCACATCATCATCTGCACATCTATCACTCCAGTGTTAATGCTAAATTGTAAATATTTCACCTCTACGGCCTATTTATTGCCTTACCTCCCTAATCTTACTACATTTGCACACACAGCATATAGATTTTTTATAATGTGTTATTGACTGTACGTTTGTTTATCCCATGTGTAAGTCCGTGTTGTTTTTGGTGAACTGCTTTGCTTTATCTTGGCCAGGTCACAGTTGTAAATGAGAACTTATTCTCAACTGGCCTACCTGGTTAAATAAAGGAGAAATAAAATAACAGTTCTACAGCAACTTTTCATGCACAGTGGGAAGTTGGAATGAAAAACACCAACTTAGTTAGATAGAACCTGCTCTTACCATGAGAAACAGATTTCCCAATCTTCTCCTCCTCTTCTTCAGCTTTAATGTTGACATTCAGCTCCAGTGTTTGACTGCAGTCTTCCAGCTTCACTGATGCCATCTCTGGATCCTGCAGTGCAAACTGGGCCCCACTGTCACAATCAGGACCCAGTGAATGTAGGTTTGAACTCAGTGTGGAAGGAGAGAGGCAGGCTGGGTTTGTCCTCACTGTTGATGTTACCGGCCTCAGACTTAATCTGAGTCAGCCTGTAGTAACACTGAGAACCGGACACAAAAGTTAGTGCCAGAACTGCCAAGACTTACTTTATTATCTAAAAATATGGTTTATATTTAGGTGTAGGAGCTCCACAATACTGTTGAGATAATATTCTATAAGATGAACATGAGCTCAAACAGTAGACATTTGAGGTGACGGTACTCAGCTCAGCTCCAAGTCAAGCACTGATCTCATTTCAATAGATCTGGTAACTAAGCATTGACAAAACATTAATTAATACACATCAGACAAAGTATACACTTTAAATTAGGCTACACAACTGTAAATGCAGTTAATCTATAGTAGACTTCCTGAATTTACATAAATGCCCCCAAAAACATTTAGTACAAGGTTGTAGTATGTTTTAGGCAGCACTATGTACTATTTTCCTGAATAACCTTGTCTGTATTATTCAATCACTGTTTTATTCCAATCAAAAACCAATAGCATTTCCGTTCAAACCATAGTAACATTGATAGACAGAAACAACTGAATGTCTCTGAATGTTAGTACACATGTAGAAAACTGATCATCATTACATTTAGCTCCAAAACAGTAGTACAATCGTGAAATGGTCTCTGCTGCACCCTCACTGCCTGCACTGAAGTGTGTTGATGCAGACCGAGGGGGAACCGCCATTTTCCCAGCTCGTGAATTTTACACAAAACCAAAAACGACATGTTAAACGAACCCAGAAATCTCAAATAGATTGATCCTTAATGAAAATACATTGACGAAATTATATAACGTTACATCCACTCAGACTAACCCAAAGTCTATAACTATGTGACTTGTAGAAAAGTGATCACGTTAACCCACGCGGTTTGACACAAATAGCACATAAAACCTTCATCAAACGTGATAATAACTTGACGTATTTACTACCTGACATGGTCTTTCGGTATTATAACGTGCTATTACATACCAGTAGTAATACACGGACACAGAAGATGTCGTCTCGGCTGCACAATTCTGGCGTATCCTTTATTCTGAAGAATGATGCGCGCCTGCGCGGAACTTCCTGTTTCCCCCACTCCCAGTTTCTCAACCCAGAGACGTAAAAACGCGAGACTTCAGAGAACGCTTGCGAAGCAGACCAAGCCCGGGTTTGAGAAGTCAGTGAGAAGTGAACAATTCTGATACTTTTGCAGCGTTTAATGGGGATCCTAATAAATACCAAAAATATTCCGTCGGCACACACTTGATACATGGCCATTATTTTATCAATTTCATAACTGCAATGGTTTATTCACAATAGCTCTCACTGCGTGTCATACATATCCCAGCATCACATCAGTAGATATTGGAAATCTACCAGTACATATGTGTCCATTACACATTTTGTAGTCGTCAGCTGGATGAGTGCACTATATATATGTGTGTCTGGGTCATTATACCCCATTAGACATGCACCTGTCTGGGGAGTGACCATGACTGTTTATTTTTTAATCATTGCTATGGCTCTAATGTTTCCATGTCCTAATATGAAACCAAACTAAAATTAGTGCAAGGCAAAAAGATAATGGTGGCTTAGCCAGAGGGGCTAATCATTAATCATTAATCATTAACATAAAGAGGAGTTTCTATGTGTGTGACGTAAAGATGAAACCTGTATAAAGAGTGTGTGCCAAGGCTGGAAAGTTAGTTGTTTTCATGAACCAGCAAGGCTGATATTACTCTGTAATACAAGTCTATTTGAACCCACAGGGGAGAAATGTGTATGTGAGAAATATTATTGACTGAATATTTTCACCACATAGGCAGACACTCTTCACTCTTCCAGCGAAACTCCAGATATAACACCCTTTTATCGGTACCCTGCTCCAAAAAACAATGCTCTCTCCTTCTGCTCTTCTGAGACACATGAAATCAAACCAAAACCACTACTGGTCAGTCTTTAGAAATTGGTTGAGGTTTTTCCTTTGTGTAATGAAGAAGTAGCCCTGTTCAGAACGAGGGTCACTTGTAGTGTACTGTTAGATAGAGGCGCGTGACCAGAAAGCTACAGTTTGTTTTCCTCCTGTATTGAACACAGATCATCACGTCTTCAATTTTATCAATTATTTACGTTAAAAAATACCTAAAGTTGTATTACAAAAGTAGTTTGAAGTGTTTTGGCAAAGTTTACAGGTAAATTTTGAGATATTTTGTAGTCACGTTGCGCAAGTTGAAACCGGTGTTTTTCTGGATCAAACGAGCCAAATAAATGGACATTTTGGATATATATCGACAGAATTAATCAAACAAAAGGACAATTTGTGATGTTTATGGGACATATTGGAGTGCCAACAAAAGAAGCTCGTCAAAGGTAAGGCATTAATTATATTTTTATTTCTGCATTTTGTGCCACGCCTGCAGGGTTGAAATATGCTTCTCTCTCTTTGTTTACTGGGGTGCTATCCTCAGATAATAGCATCTTTTGCTTTAACCGAAAAGCCTTTTTGATATCTGACATGTTGACTGGATTCACAACAAGTGTAGCTTTAATTTGCTATCTTGCATGTGTGATTTAATGAAAGTTAGATTTTTATAGTAATTTATTTGAATTTGGCGCTCTGCATTTTCCCTGGCTTTTGGCCACATATCCCAGAGAGGTTTTATAGGGGAATTTCACCCTGGCTCTACCTTGGCATATAGTCATTAGTATATTAACAACATTACGTTTTTTGTAAAAAAAAAACAACATAAAAATGATCCTAACCACAAGCTAGAACTAGCACATAGAACTAGCACATAGAACTAGCACATAGAACTAGCACATAGAACTAGCACATAGAACTAGCACATAGAACTAGCACATAGAACTAGCACATAGAACTAGCACATAGAACTAGCACATAGAACTAGCACATTTTCATTTCACTGGTAGAATCGGGAAGTTTCTACTTCCTGTGTATTCATCTGCTCATAGTGAACCACCAAGTCCCGCATTCATAGCAGGCATGTCGGGAGTTGAACAGCTGTTGTCGAGAGAGAGAGAGGGGGAGGGCGTTTGAGGCACCAATCTTGAATGTCATTGAGTGACGAGAAAAACAGTCTGAGGGTGCGTCATTGGCAGATGTAATCACCAAAGTTTGAAAAATCACTAATGAAATCAATCAATATTACTGTCTGTTGAGCTGAATCTGAACAGCCAATCACATGTTTTGCTTTGCCTCAGGTGAGGTGACATCATCTCACCTACTCATTAAAATATGTCCACCTTGGATGACAGACCAAAAGGATAGCTGTAGATTAATCAACTCTCCACTAGGAGGTGTTGGCCAGTCTATTGTCTTTTCTGATAGTGGATATAAAGTGGAAGATCTAACGTTGTTTCAAAGGTACAAATTCAACATATATTCAATCTATTTATACAAGGTTTAACTATGTTGAAAATTGGTTAACATGATGCCATAATCCTGTGGTTGAACCTCAAAACAACAGCTTTTGCAAATCCAATGTACAGTATTCTGCACATACATTCCACGTCACAATATGTTGATAAATTATGTTGAAACACAGTTGATTCAACCATTTTGTGCCCAGTTGGCACCTTGTCAGTTGCGCTGTGTTTTGTTAGCTTCCATTGAAAAGATATTAACTTGGATTTGCCCTTAGGGTTGAACTCACAATGAAACAATTTGTGGTGAGAACCAATATAGATAATTAGATATGATATTGATTTAGTTTGAAATAGATATGAGCAAGGCATATTGTGATATCGGTTTATCCTTGCTGTTAACCTACACTTTTATGTATAGTAGAACAGCCTTCGCTCAAAATCTTATCAATGTAGCTTAGTTAACTGCTTGACCACAGGCATTCAATTGATTCCTATTGTATTCAAACTGTTGAGGTATGTTAGACACCCAGAACAATCACACTTGGCCCAACCAGCATTCAGCATCAGTTTTCTGGACTTCACAAAGCCATGGAAGTGAAGTGTAGACAGTTGCATTGTTATTAATTTAATAGATATGATCTCAGTGGAGGCTGCTGAGAGGAGGACGGTTCATAATAATGGCTGGAACGGAGCGAATGGAACGGCATCAAACACCTGGAAACCATGGAAACCATGTGCTTGATGTATTTGATACCATTCCAACCATTACCATCAGCCTGGCCTCCCCAATTAAGGTGCACCAACCTCCTGAGTTTGGTATCGATATCAGTTTGAAAACATCCTACTGTTATTGATATATATTTTCCATATTGGTGCCCATCACTTAAAACAATGTAGTCTGATGGTTGACTGGGTGGTACTGCTTCCCTCTGCAGTTTTATGTGGGAATGAGCTGGTAGACACAACATGTATCAGATAGAGATGGTGTGATGATCAGTTTTCACCACTAGTTTGGGATCATTTTTTACGACTAAATGACCATTTCTTTAATTATAAACAGGCTATGAAATTACTGACTACATGTGTTTATTAAATTGTATTTTCAAAACTAGATTTGTTATTTTAGTCATTGATAATAAATGTGTTTGGAAAACCACATTCAAGCCGACTAAATTGATCTGCCAATGAAACATAAAGTTTGTATATGAATTTGTACTGGTCAAACTCTTCTCTTTTGTCTAATGAATTACAAAAAACTGTTTCAAGTGACATATTTACTGTTTTTCTGAAGCTGAACAAGACAGCAAGTTGAAATTAAAGTTACGTTCCTGGGCCGACACATCACAGACAAACTGAAATAGTCCACCCACACAGACAGTGTGGTGAAGATCTTCAACCTCAGGAGGCTGAAGAAATTGGCTTGTCACCCAAAACCCTGACAAACTTTTACAGATGCACAATCGAGCATCCTGTCGGGCTGTATGTCGGCCTTGTATGCCAACTGCGCCGCCATCAACCGCAAGGCTCTCCAGAGAATGGTGAGGTTTGCACAACGCAACACAAGGGGCAAACTACCTGCTGTCATGACGTTGCCCTATTTGGGAACAGTGAGCACCACCCCCTCCCTATGCACCATCCCCCTCTCTCTGTCGCTCCTACACCCAGGCTGCTGCGACCTCAGGTCGTAAATTCCTGGAGGAGAATCCTGCCTCATGGCCAGAAAGTATAGAGAGAGAGTGAGTTTCATAGAGAGAACAAAGGAATTTCTTCCACCTCACAGAACTGGAGAACCGAACGACATTCATGTTCTGGAGAATGTATAAAAGATCGGTGAAGTAATGAGCTCCATTTGGTACAATTTTGGTAAACTCATGAGCGACAATACAGCCACATTACCATAATACTGTTTATACAAAAGTCTCAGTTATGAGGCTTACATCTAGTTGTTGTATAGAATGAATGAGTAAAGATGGAACTATTTGTGAAATTATGTAATGTGATTTTAGACTGTTCTTCCAGCTGAAATCCTGTTAACCGGATCGATTTGACAACAACCGGCCTAGGAACAGTGGGTTAGCCGCCTTGTTCAGGGGCAGAATGACAGATTGTTACCTTGTCAGCTCGGGGATTCTATCTTGCAACCTTCCGGTTGCTCTAACCACTAGGCTACCTGTCACCCGGTATGGCCAGAAGAGGACTGGTCACCGCTCTGTGCCTGGTTACTCTCTAGGTTTCTTCCTAGGTTCCTGCTTTCTAGGGAGTTTTTTTGTGGACACTGTGCTTCTACACCTGCATTGCTTGCTCTTTGTGGATTTTAGGCTGGGTTTCTGTTAAGCACTTTGTGACAACTACTGATGTAAAAAGGGATTCATAAAATACATTTGACTGACATGTATATCACACCAACTGACTGGTTCTTCTGATGTTCACACAGGATACCATGTTGAGACATTCTCTACATCCAGAGAGCAACAGCAGGAAGATCACAGAGCTAAGAGGTCTCATCACTGCCCACATTGTGAGGAGATTTTCCCATTTCTATCAAAGCTCAAATTTACCTAAAAATACATACAGGAGAGAAGCCTTACTCCTGCTTTGAATGTGGAAAATGCTTCAAAACATCAAATGAGCTAAAAGTTCATCAGAGAAAAACACACAGGGCAGACGTAAGGCTTCTCTCCTGTCTGTGGAAAATGTTTTAAAACATCAAGTGAACTGAAAGTTCATCAGAGAACACACACAGGAGAGAAGCCTTTCTTCTGCCCTGACTGTGGGAAGAGTTTCTCCCAATTGTATACCTTAAAAACACACCAACATATACATACAGGAGAGAAGCCATACTCCTGCTCTGATTGTGTAAAATGTTTTAAAACATCAACTAAGCTAAATGTTCATCAGAGAACACACACAGGAGAGAAGCCTTACGTCTGTTCTGACTGTGGGGTGAGTTTCTCTCACCAGAGCAACTTAAAAAAAACACACCAACGTTTTCATACAGGAGAGAAGTCTTACTCCTGCTCTGTGGAAGGGTGGGCGTGTAACTCAAACGTCTAGCCAAAGGTTGCGTGTTTGAATCTCACCAGGAGGACTTTAGCATCAGATGGAAGCTGGTGCCACCATTGCCTTTTATTGTCCCCCATCACAAGGTGCACCTGTGTAACGATAATGCTGTTTTATCAGCATCTTGATATGCCACACCTGTCAGGTTGATGGATTATCTTGACAAAGGCTGAAATGCTCACTAACAGGGATATAAACAAAGTTGTGCACAACATTTTAGAGACATTAGCTTTTTGTGCATATGGAACATTTCTGGATTTTTTTATTTCAGCTCATGAAACCAACCCTTCACATGTTTCGTTTATATTTTAGTTCAGTTTATATTGGTAGACCAATGTAATGTTACATACTAAATGGAGTGGCACGGATATTTTTGTAACATATAATACGTTTTGCTCTGAGACCAGGTTGTCCCTCTGCAGTATTCTGTGGGAAGGAGCTGGTATACACTTTTTTTAAATGGATTTTTTTTATTGAACTAGGCAAGTCAATTAAGAACACATTCTTATTTACAATGATGGCCTAGGAATAGTAGATTAACTGCCTTGGTCAGAGGCAGAACAACAGATCTTTACCTTATCACCTCAGGGTTTCGATCTAGCAACCTTTTGGTTACGGGTCCAACGCTCTAACCACTAGGATACCTTCCATTGCGATGCTTTTTATTTGATCTATTATTGTATTTTGTGTTGATGTCGTTGTTTCCGCAATGGACATGTATTTCTTTTTACAGTTT
>NW_024607039.1:2500-16264 GCF_018296145.1 Oncorhynchus tshawytscha | reverse complement strand
CAGAATCAGAGACAGAGAGAGACAGAGAGACAGAGAGAGAGAAAGACAGAGAGAAAGAGAGAGAAACAGAGAGACAGAGACAGAAACAGAGAGACAGAGAGAGACAGAGAGAGAGAGAAAGAGAGAGAAAGAGAGAGAAAGAGAGGAAAAGAGAGAGAGGGAGAGAGAGAGATGGACAGAGAGAGAGAGAGAGAGAGAGAGACAGAGAGAGAGAGAGACAGACAGGGAGAGAGAGACAGAGAGAGAGAGAGAGAGACAGACAGGAGAGAGAGAGAGAGAGAGAGAGAGACAGACAGGGAGAGAGAGAGAGAGAGAGAGAGAGAGAGAGAGAGAGAGAGAGACAGGGAGAGAGAGAGAGAGAGAGAGAGAGAGAGAGAGAGAGAGAGAGAGAGGAGAGAGAGAGACAGAGACAGAGACAGAGACATGGAGAGGATGGAGGGAGAGAGAAGAGGGAGAGAGAAGAGGGAGAGAGAGAGAGAGAGGGGAGAGAGAGAGAGAGAGAGGCTATTAGATATCAAATGTTTTAAAATAAACTCAAACGCAAACCTCAGTCTGCGTTTCCTTTCATCCTCTAAACTGTAAATAGACCCTATAAATATTCTACGGGTAGAGAATCTGCTAGATCAGGGATATTCAAATCTCACCCTACGACAGGGTTCCCCAAGTGGCATCCCACGAGATGGTTTCATTTGCCCCCCACAAGTTTTCTAAGGAAAGAAAAAAACAATGTATTTGTGTATTATTTTGAATTGTTGGACATAAAAGACTGTAAAAATCAGCAAATCTGTTCCAAACTCTTCCCACTAATTACAGAGAGATAAACAGGTGAGGTGATCGTACACAAACGTGAGAAATGTTTAAAATGGTTATATGTTTCAGTCAAATACATCTGTTCCCGGGGCTCTCCCCTGACGATCCTCTGACCCGCGGCTGAATCTAGTCCCTGTTCCCTGTCCTAACGAGGTCAAGGTCAGTCAAATACATCTGTTCCCGGGGCTCTCCCCCTGACGATCCTCTGACCCGCGGCTGAATCTAGTCCCTGTTCCCTGTCCTAACGAGGTCAAGGAACCTGCTTGCTTTTCTTCTCTTTGTTACGGCTTTCTTCCGTCTAAAGGAGAGTCGGACCAAAATGCAGCGTTTCAATACATGTTTAATAAAAGATAAAAACGAACAAAACCGTGAAAACCGAAACAGCCTAAACTGGTGCAAACTAACACTGAGACAGGAACAATCACCCACCAAACACTCAAAGAATATGGCTGCCTAAATATGGTTCCCAATCAGAGACAACGAGAATCACCTGCCTCTGATTGAGAACCGCTTCAGGCAACCATAGACTTTTCTAGATAACCCTACTAAGTCACAATCCCATAAACCTACTAAAACCCCAAGACTAAACACACCACATAAATCACCCATGTCACACCCTGGCCTGACCGAAATAATAAAGAGAACACAGAATACTAAGACCAGGGCGTGACACTCTTCTCTTGATTAATTCATTCCTGACACACGTTGGTGTCCCAGGTCTAAACCAGTCACTGATTCAGAGGGGAACACTGAAAACAAGCAGTGGAACGTGTGGGGGGCTTTCGAGGGTCCAGAGTTGAGTTTGAGGCGTGCTTGATGGGCAACGTTGCAGAGGTGACAGACAATCTGTAAGAGGGACAACCGTTTCTGTAACAAAGCCATTTCAGGAAGTACTTTTTTTTTTTTGCTCTCGCTCTAAGACAATAATCAGGACTGTAAAAAGGACAATTCAGGACTGTGGTTTTCAACCCGGCTGTAGTTACAGCCGTTCTGCTCTCGCACTAAGAGGAGGGTCTAGCTTCTATAATCTGCACTAAAAGCCATTTCAGAAAGTACATTTAAAAAGAAGACAATATCAGGACTGTGGTTTTCAACCCGGCTGTAGTTACAGCCGTTCTGCTCTCGCACTAAGAGGAGGGTCTAGCTTCTATAATCTGCACTAAAAGCCATTTCAGAAAGTACATTTAAAAAGAAGACAATATCAGGACTGTGGTTTTCTACAGTTGGTAGAAGTGTTTTAATCCATAAAAACCTTTAGCCAATACTGTGAATAACAGTTGGTACGAGTGCTTTAATCCCTCTTAAGAATCCTTAATGGTCCTTCCAAGAGCCGTACTTTTAATCTAATCTTTAAATCAGCTTTAACGACGGCGGAAGAGACTCTGGATTCTCCCTAAACCTCGTTGAGTGATTGGTAGGATATTGAGATATAGGTCCCTTCTGGTTCAGACCTTATCGGTGGGGATTCCATCAGTAAGGATTGGAGGAGACAACAGCGTGGGGATTCCAGCAGCGAGGATTGGAGGAGACAACAGCGTGGGGATTCCAGCAGCGAGGATTGGAGGAGACAACAGCGTGGGGATTCCAGCAGTAAGGATTGGAGGAGACAACAGCGTGGGGATTCCAGCAGCGAGGATTGGAGGAGACAACAGCGTGGGATTCCATCAGCGAGGATTGGAGGAGACAA
Organism: Oncorhynchus tshawytscha; assembly: GCF_018296145.1. Lineage (NCBI taxonomy): Eukaryota > Metazoa > Chordata > Actinopteri > Salmoniformes > Salmonidae > Oncorhynchus > Oncorhynchus tshawytscha. Next base: position 13,767 of record NW_024607039.1, on the reverse strand, counting down.
CAGCGTGGGGATTCCAGCAGCGAGGATTGGAGGAGACAACAGCGTGGGGATTCCAGCAGCGAGGATTGGAGGAGACAACAGCGTGGGGATTCCAGCAGCGAGGATTGGAGGAGACAACAGCGTGGGGATTCCAGCAGCGAGGATTGGAGGAGACAACAGCGTGGGGATTCCAGCAGCGAGGATTGGAGGAGACAACAGCGTGGGGATTCCAGCAGCGAGGATTGGAGGAGACAACAGCGTGGGGATTCCAGCAGCGAGGATTGGAGGAGACAACAGCGTGGGGATTCCAGCAGCGAGGATTGGAGGAGACAACAGCGTGGGGATTCCATCAGTAAGGATTGGAGGAGACAACAGCGTGGGGATTCCAGCAGCGAGGATTGGAGGAGACAACAACAGCGTGGGGATTCCAGCAGCGAGGATTGGAGGAGACAACAGCGTGGGGATTCCAGCAGCGAGGATTGGAGGAGACAACAGCGTGGGGATTCCAGCAGCGAGGATTGGAGGAGACAACAGCGTGGGGATTCCAGCAGCGAGGATTGGAGGAGACAACAGCGTGGGGATTCCAGCAGCGAGGATTGGAGGAGACAACAGTGGGGATTCCATCAGTAAGGGGAGGAGACAACAGCGTGGGGATTCCAGCAGCGAGGATTGGAGGAGACAACAGCGTGGGGATTCCAGCAGCGAGGATTGGAGGAGACAGCGTGGGGATTCCAGCAGCGAGGATTGGAGGAGACAACAGCGTTTCCAGCAGCGAGGATTGGAGGAGACAACAGCGTGGGGATTCCAGCAGCGAGGATTGGAGGAGACAACAGCGTGGGGATTCCATCAGTAAGGATTGGAGGAGACAACAGCGTGGGGATTCCAGCAGCGAGGATTGGAGGAGACAACAGCGTGGGGATTCCAGCAGCGAGGATTGGAGGAGACAACAGCGTGGGGATTCCAGCAGCGAGGATTGGAGGAGACAACAGCGTGGGGATTCCAGCAGCGAGGATTGGAGGAGACAACAGCGTGGGATTCCAGCAGCGAGGATTGGAGGAGACAACAGCGTGGGGATTCCAGCAGCGAGGATGGAGGAGACAACAGCGTGGGGATTCCAGCAGCGAGGATTGGAGGAGACAACAGCGTGGGGATTCAATCAGTAAGGATTGGAGGAGACAACAGCGTGGGGATTCCAGCAGCGAGGATTGGAGGAGACAACAGCGTAGGGATTCCATCAGCAAGGATTGGAGGAGACAACAGCGTAGGGATTCTAGCAGCGAGGATTGGAGGAGACAACAGCGTGGGGATTCCAGCAGTAAGGATTGGAGGAGACAACAGCGTGGGGATTCCAGCAGCGAGGATTGGAGGAGACAACAGCGTGGGGATTGCAGCAGCGAGGATTGGAGGAGACAACAGCGTAGGGATTCCAGCAGGGATTGGAGGAGACAACAGCGTGGGGATTCCAGCAGCGAGGATTGGAGGAGACAACAGTTGGAGGAGACAACAGCGTGGGGATTCCAGCAGCGAGGATTGGAGGAGACAACAGCGTGGGGATTCCAGCAGCGAGGATTGGAGGAGACAACAGCGTGGGGATTCCAGCAGCGAGGATTGGAGGAGACAACAGCGTGGGGATTCCAGCAGCGAGGATTGGAGGAGACAACAGCGTGGGGATTCCAGCAGCGAGGATTGGAGGAGACAACAGCGTAGGGATTCCAGCAGCGAGGATTGGAGGAGACAACAGCGTGGGGATTCCAGCAGCAAGGATTGGAGGAGACAACAGCGTGGGGATTCCAGCAGCAAGGATTGGAGGAGACAACAGCTTGACTAGAAGTGTTTCCTCAGGACATGTTACCACTATTTCTAGTGATATTTACTGTATTGTAATACTGTTTGTGTGATGCTGCCTGTGATGAGCAACGCTATAGAGCGAGGAGCCACGTGACAGACGTGAATGTCCTGAAGTGGGCCACAGGGTGAATGATATTGGGCCCTGTGTGGATGTGCAAGCAGAAGTAGATACTCCGCTTGACGCTGGGCTCTCTCACACACACACACACACACACACACACACACACACACACACACACACACACACACACACACACACAGCTGTTACATAAAGAGAGAGGACCGACCCACGGCTACTGAAGGGGAGAAGACAGGACATCGTGAAGAGACAGATTTGCAGTGTGGAGTTAATCTGCTTGGTGAATGAGCGATCATGCCGTTCCACCCAGTTGTGGCGCTGGCGCAGGGCAGAGAGCATGCTGGGAATCTGATGAGGCCTCTCAGCTGGCCAGGGGCAGGAGGAATGTCTCTCACTACCATTCTATCAATTTCTCTATCTACTCTCTTCAAAACAAATTGCAGTCCACAACCTAAAGGGGTTCTCCGGCTGTCCTCACCCTTTGGTTCCATAGAGAACCCTTTTGAGTTCCATGTAGAACACTTTTCACATACGGTTCTACATGGATCTCAAAAGCGTTCTACCTGGAACCGAAAGTGTTCTACCTGGAACCAAAAGCGTTCTACCTGGAACCGAAAGTGTTCTACCTGGAACCAAAATAATTCTACCTGGAACCAAAAGAGTTCTACCTGGAACCAAAATAATTCTACCTGGAACAAAAATAATTCCACCTGGAACCAAAATAATTCCACCTGGAACCAAAAGAGTTCTACCTGGAACCAAAATAATTCCACCTGGAACCAAAAGAGTTCTACCTGGAACCAAAATAATTCCACCTGGAACCAAAAGAGTTCTACCTGGAACCAAATAAGTTCTACCTGGAACCAAAAGGGTCTTCCTTTTGGGACAGCCGAATAACCATTTTGGAACCCTTTTTTTGAAGTGTGTAGGGCTCTCTCCCTCTCTCATCTATTTATCCCTCTGGTTCATTTTCTCTCTGTCCTTCTCTCTTTCTTTCTCGGTCTCTCACTCTCTATCCATCACTCTCATTATTGCGCTCTCTCTCTCTCTCTCTCACTCTCCCTCCCTCTCTTCTCTCCCTCTCTCCCTCCCTCACCTGCTTACACCGTGACTGTCAAACCTCTAAACCACTCTCCTCGTTCTGTTATCCTCTCCCTCTCTCTCTCTCTCTCTCTATCTCTCTCCCTCTCTCTCCCTCCCTCTCTCTCTCTCTCTCTCCCTCCCTCCCCTGCTTACAGCCGTGACTGTCAAACCTCCAAACCCCTCTCCTCGTTCTGTTATCCTCTCCCTCTTCTCATCTCTATTTTTCCTGTTCCGTCCATCTGATCTGATCACAGCATGTGCAGCCAGCTTACTTTGTTAATAGGCTAATTAAGAGTTGTTTTGATTAATTGGGACGAGGGTTATCTGCAAGGTCTCGCCAAAGGCGTGAATGAAGGAGCGTCCCAGCGCGATATCAGAGTCATGTCACCTTCCACCTGGAGGACGGATAGGAGGGGGGGCCTTCCACCTGGAGGACGGATGGGAGGGGGGACCTTCCACCTGGAGGATGGATGGGAGGGGGGACCTTCCACCTGGAGGATGGATGAATGGGAGGGGGGGGCCTTCCACCTGGAGGACGGATGGGAGGGGGGCCTTCCACCTGGAGGACGGATGGGAGGGGGCCTTCCACCTGGAGGACGGATGGGAGGGGGAGGGCCTTCCACCTGGAGGACGGATGGGAGGGGGAGGGCCTTCCACCTGGAGGACGGATGGGAGGGGGGCCTTCCACCTGGAGGACGGATGGGAGGGGGACCTTCCACCTGGAGGACGGATGGGAGGGGGGGGCATTCCACCTGGAGGACGGATGGGAGGGGGACCTTCCACCTGGAGGACGGATGGGAGGGGGGGACCTTCCACCTGGAGGACGGATGGAGGGGGGCCTTCCACCTGGAGGACGGATGGGAGGGGGACCTTCCACCTGGAGGACGGATGGAAGGGGGGACCTTCCACCTGGAGGACGGATGGGGGTGGCCTTCCACCTGGAGGACGGATGGGAGGGGGACCTTCCACCTGGAGGACGGATGGGGGGGGGGACCTTCCACCTGGAGGACGGATGTGGGGGACCTTCCACCTGGAGGACGGATGGGGGAGGACCTTCCACCTGGATGATGGATGGGAGGGGGACCTTCCACCTGGAGGACGGATGGGAGGGGGGACCTAAACCGCTAAACGGTTAAACGGCTAAACGGCTAAACGGCTAAACTGCTAAACGGCTACACGGCTAAACGGTTAAACGGTTAAACGGCTAAATGGCTAAACTGCTAAACTGCTAAACCGCTAAACCGCTAAACCGCTAAATGGTTAAGAGTTGCTTTTCCTCTATCGAGTGGCGCAGCGGTCTGCATCTCAGTGCTAGAGGCGTCACTACAGACCCTGGGGGACCTAAACCGCTAAACCGCTAAACGGCTACACGGCTCAGGTCAGGCGTCACTACAGACCCTGTTTCGATTCCAGGCTGCATCACAACTGGCCGTGATTTTGAGTCCCACAGGGCAAAGCACAATTGGCCCAGCGTTGTCCCGGGTTAGAGTTTGGCCGGGGTAGGCCGTCATTGTAAATAACAATATGTTCTTAAACTGACCTGCCTAATTAAATAAAGGTACAATTAAAAAATGAATTTAAAAAAATATAATAATCGCTCCTCTTTCACCCAGTTGCCAAACTAACCCTGATTCAGATGACCCTCCTCCTGTGCTAGATTACAGAGATGTAATTTATAGATCGGCAGGTAAAGGTGCTTTCGAGCGGCTAGATGTTCTTTACCATTCGGCCATCAGATTTGCCACCAATGCTCCTTATAGGACACATCACTGCACTCTATACTCCTCTGTAAACTGGTCATCTCTGTGTACCTCTAGCAAGACCCACTGGTTGATGCTTATTTATAAAACCCTCTTAGACCTCGCTCCCCCCTACCTGAGATATCTACTGCAGCCCTCTTCCTCCACATACAACACCCGTTCTGCCAGTCACCTTCTGTTAAAGGTCCCCAAAGCAAACACATCCCTGAGTCCCTCCTCTTTTCAGTTCCCTGAAGCTAGCGACTGGAACGAGCTGCAACAAACACTCAAACTGGACAGTTTTATCTCCATCTCTTCACTCAAAGACTCCGTCATGGACACTCTCACTGACAGTTGTGGCTGCTTCGTGTGATGTATTATCTCATATTTAGATTTCTTAGTCATTACAATAACACACGAGTGTTATCATTATGGCTGTTCATCTGTTATACCAGTGTTATCATTATGGCTGTTCATCTGTTATACCAGTGTTATCATTATGGCTGTTCATCTGTTATACCAGTGTTATCATTATGGCTGTTCATCTGTTATACCAGTGTTATCATTATGGCTGTTCATCTGTTATACCAGTGTTATCATTATGGCTGTTCATCTGTTATACCAGTGTTATCATTATGGCTGTTCATCTGTTATACCAGTGTTATCATTATGGCTGTTCATCTGTTATACCAGTGTTATCATTATGGCTGTTCATCTGTTATACCAGTGTTATCATTATGGCTGTTCATCTGTTATACCAGTGTTATCATTATGGCTGTTCATCTGTTATACCAGTGTTATCATTATGGCTGTTCATCTGTTATACCAGTGTTATCATTATGGCTGTTCATCTGTTATACCAGTGTTATCATTATGGCTGTTCATCTGTTATACCAGTGTTATCATTATGGCTGTTCATCTGTTATACCAGTGTTATCATTATGGCTGTTCATCTGTTATACCAGTGTTATCATTATGGCTGTTCATCTGTTATACCAGTGTTATCATTATGGCTGTTCATCTGTTATACCAGTGTTATCATTATGGCTGTTCATCTGTTATACCAGTGTTATCATTATGGCTGTTCGTCTGTTATACCAGTGTTATCATTATGGCTGTTCATCTGTTATACCAGTGTTATCATTATGGCTGTTCGTCTGTTATACCAGTGTTATCATTATGGCTGTTCATCTGTTATACCAGTGTTATCATTATGGCTGTTCATCTGTTATACCAGTGTTATCATTATGGCTGTTCATCTGTTATACCAGTGTTATCATTATGGCTGTTCATCTGTTATACCAGTGTTATCATTATGGCTGTTCATCTGTTATACCAGTGTTATCATTATGGCTGTTCATCTGTTATACCAGTGTTATCATTATGGCTGTTCATCTGTTATACCAGTGTTATCATTATGGCTGTTCATCTGTTATACCAGTGTTATCATTATGGCTGTTCATCTGTTATACCAGTGTTATCATTATGGCTGTTCATCTGTTATACCAGTGTTATCATTATGGCTGTTCATCTGTTATACCAGTGTTATCATTATGGCTGTTCATCTGTTATACCAGTGTTATCATTATGGCTGTTCATCTGTTATACCAGTGTTATCATTATGGCTGTTCATCTGTTATACCAGTGTTATCATTATGGCTGTTCATCTGTTATACCAGTGTTATCATTATGGCTGTTCATCTGTTATACCAGTGTTATCATTATGGCTGTTCATCTGTTATACCAGTGTTATCATTATGGCTGTTCATCTGTTATACCAGTGTTATCATTATGGCTGTTCATCTGTTATACCAGTGTTATCATTATGGCTGTTCATCTGTTATACCAGTGTTATCATTATGGCTGTTCATCTGTTATACCAGTGTTATCATTATGGCTGTTCATCTGTTATACCAGTGTTATCATTATGGCTGTTCATCTGTTATACCAGTGTTATCATTATGGCTGTTCATCTGTTATACCAGTGTTATCATTATGGCTGTTCATCTGTTATACCAGTGTTATCATTATGGCTGTTCATCTGTTATACCAGTGTTATCATTATGGCTGTTCATCTGTTATACCAGTGTTATCATTATGGCTGTTCATCTGTTATACCAGTGTTATCATTATGGCTGTTCATCTGTTATACCAGTGTTATCATTATGGCTGTTCATCTGTTATACCAGTGTTATCATTATGGCTGTTCATCTGTTATACCAGTGTTATCATTATGGCTGTTCATCTGTTATACCAGTGTTATCATTATGGCTGTTCATCTGTTATACCAGTGTTATCATTATGGCTGTTCATCTGTTATACCAGTGTTATCATTATGGCTGTTCATCTGTTATACCAGTGTTATCATTATGGCTGTTCATCTGTTATACCAGTGTTATCATTATGGCTGTTCATCTGTTATACCAGTGTTATCATTATGGCTGTTCACCTGTTATACCAGTGTTATCATTATGGCTGTTCATCTGTTATACCAGTGTTATCATTATGGCTGTTCATCTGTTATACCAGTGTTATCATTATGGCTGTTCATCTGTTATACCAGTGTTATCATTATGGCTGTTCATCTGTTATACCAGTGTTATCATTATGGCTGTTCATCTGTTATACCAGTGTTATCATTATGGCTGTTCATCTGTTATACCAGTGTTATCATTATGGCTGTTCATCTGTTATACCAGTGTTATCATTATGGCTGTTCATCTGTTATACCAGTGTTATCATTATGGCTGTTCATCTGTTATACCAGTGTTATCATTATGGCTGTTCATCTGTTATACCAGTGTTATCATTATGGCTGTTCATCTGTTATACCAGTGTTATCATTATGGCTGTTCATCTGTTATACCAGTGTTATCATTATGGCTGTTCATCTGTTATACCAGTGTTATCATTATGGCTGTTCATCTGTTATACCAGTGTTATCATTATGGCTGTTCATCTGTTATACCAGTGTTATCATTATGGCTGTTCATCTGTTATACCAGTGTTATCATTATGGCTGTTCATCTGTTATACCAGTGTTATCATTATGGCTGTTCATCTGTTATACCAGTGTTATCATTATGGCTGTTCATCTGTTATACCAGTGTTATCATTATGGCTGTTCATCTGTTATACCAGTGTTATCATTATGGCTGTTCATCTGTTATACCAGTGTTATCATTATGGCTGTTCATCTGTTATACCAGTGTTATCATTATGGCTGTTCATCTGTTATACCAGTGTTATCATTATGGCTGTTCATCTACTATACCACCCCCACCCCCCATCCTACATCCCCCCATATCCCCTCTATCCCCCACATCCCCCATCCCCCCATCCCCCATCTGAGCACTGAGACCTTTTTGGAAAGAAGCTCCATTTCTGTCTGAAGGAGAATGTCTTTCTGCTACGTTAGCCTAACGCAGCCTGAACACGTACATACCAATTCCATCAGCACGCAGTGCACTGGCCCCGTAGAGCAGCACACGCTCTGCCAGGCCGTACAACACGCAGTAGACTGGCCCCGTCGAGCAGCACACGCTCTGCCAGGCCGTACAACACGCAGTGGACTGGCCCCATCGAGCAGCACACACTCTGTCAGGCCGTACAACACGCAGTAGACTGGCCCCGTCAAGCAGCACACGCTCTGCCAGGCCGTACAACACGCAGTAGACTGGCCCCGTCAAGCAGCACACGCTCTGCCAGGCCGTACAACACGCAGTAGACTGGCCCCGTCAAGCAGCACACGCTCTGTCAGGCCGTACAACACGCAGTAGACTGGCCCCGTCAAGCAGCACACGCTCTGCCAGGCCGTACAACACGCAGTAGACTGGCCCGTCGAGCAGCACACGCTCTGTCAGGCACATCCCCCGTAACCTTTAGAAGGAAACAGGTGAAGGCACCTTGAGAAGGATATCACATCCCCATAACCTTTAGAAGGAAACAGGTGAAGGCACGTTGAGAAGGATATCACATCCCCCGTAACCTTTAGAAGGAAACAGGTGAAGGCACGTTGAGAAGGATATCACATCCCCCATAACCTTTAGAAGGAAACAAGTGAAGGCACGTTGAGAAGGATATCACATCCCCGTAACCTTTAGAAGGAAACAAGTGAAGGCACGTTGAGAAGGATATCACATCCCCCGTAACCTTTAGAAGGAAACAGGTGAAGGCACCTTGAGAAGGATATCACATTCCCCGTAACCTTTAGAAGGAAACAGGTGAAGGCACGTTGAGAAGGATATCACATCCCCCGTAACCTTTAGAAGGAAACAGGTGAAGGTGCTCTAAAGGAGGAGGTGACATTTGAGACACAGGTGGAAGGTCAATGACTGCATTAGTCCCCCTGATTAATCCCTGGGAGGTAGGTGCCACCTCAGCTAATTACACAGACACTCTACCCTCCTCTCCCTCACACGGTGAGAAAGAGAGAGAGTGATGTGTGTCAGAGAATAGAGGAGAGAGAAGAGAGAGGAGAAAGGAGAGAGGAGAGAGGAGAGAGAAGAGAGGAGAGAGGAGAGAGAAGAAAGGAGAGAGGAGAGAGGAGAGAGAAGAGAGAGGAGAGAGAAGAGAGAGAGACAGAGAGAGGAGAGAGAAGAAAGGAGAGAGGAGAGAGAAGAGAGAGGAGAGAGAAGAGAGAGGAGAAAGGAAAGGAGAGAGGAGAGAGAAGAAAGGAGAGAGGAGAGAGAAGAGAGAAGAGAGAGGAGAGAGAAGAGAGAGAGAGAGAGAAGAGAGAGGAGAGAGGAGAGAGAAGAGAGAAGAGAGAGGAGAGAGAGAGAGAGAGAGAGAGGGAGAGAGGAGAGAGAAGAAAGGAGAGAGGAGAGAGAAGAAAGGAGAGAGGAGAGAGAAGAGAGAAGAGAGAGGAGAGAGAAGAGAGAGGAGAGAGAAGAGAGAGAGAGAGAGAGAGAGAAGAGAGAAGAGAGAGGAGAGAGAAGAGAGAGGAGAGAGGAGAGAGGAGAGAGAAGAAAGGAGAGAGGAGAGAGAAGAAAGGAGAGAGGAGAGAGAAGAAAGGAGAGAGGAGAGAGAAGAGAGAGGAGAAAGGAAAGGAGAGAGGAGAGAGGAGAAAGGAGAGAGGAGAAAGGAAAGGAGAGAGGAGAGAGGAGAGAGGAGAGGGAGAGAGAGAGAGAGGAGAGGAAAGGAGAGAGGAAAGGAGAGAGGAGAGAGAAGAGAGAGGAAAGGAGAGAGGAGAGAGAAGAGAGAGGAAAGGAGAGAGGAGAGAGAAGAGAGAGGAAAGGAGAGAGGAGAGAGAGAGAGAAGAGAGAGGAGAAAGGAAAGGAGAGAGGAGAGAGGAGAGAGGAGAGAGGAGAGAGGAGAGGAAAGGAGAGAGGAAAGGAGAGAGGAGAAAGGAAAGGAGAGAGGAGAGAGGAGAAAGGAAAGGAGAGAGGAGAGAGGAGAAAGGAAAGGAGAGAGAAGAGAGAGGAGAAAGGAGAGAGGAGAGAGAGGAGAGAGGAGAAAGGAGAGAGGAGAGAGGAGAGAGGAGAGAGGAGAAAGGAGAGAGGAGAGAGAAGAGAGAAGAGGAAAGGAGAGAGGAAAGGAGAGAGGAGAGAGAAGAGAGAAGAGAGAGGAGAAAGGAAAGGAGAGAGGAGAGAGGAGAGAGGAGAGAGGAGAGAGGAGAGGAAAGGAGAGAGGAAAGGAGAGAGAGGAGAAAGGAAAGGAGAGAGGAGAGAGGAGAAAGGAAAGGAGAGAGGAGAGAGGAGAAAGGAAAGGAGAGAGAAGAGAGAGGAGAAAGGAGAGAGGAGAGAGAGGAGAGAGGAGAAAGGAGAGAGGAGAGAGGAGAGAGGAGAGAGGAGAAAGGAGAGAGGAGAGAGAAGAGAGAAGAGGAAAGGAGAGAGGAAAGGAGAGAGGAGAGAGAAGAGAGAGGAAAGGAGAGAGGAGAGAGAAGAGAGAGGAAAGGAGAGAGGAGAGAGAAGAGAGAGGAAAGGAGAGAGGAGAGAGAAGAGAGAGGAAAGGAGAGAGGAGAGAGAAGAGAGAGGAGAGAGGAGAAAGGAGAGAGGAGAGAGGAGAGAGGAGAGAGGAGAAAGGAGAGAGGAGAGAGAAGAGAGAAGAGAGAGGAGAAAGGAAAGGAGAGAGGAGAGAGGAGAGAGGAGAGAGGAGAGAGAAGAGGAAAGGAGAGAGGAAAGGAGAGAGGAGAGAGAAGAGAGAGGAAAGGAGAGAGGAGAGAGAAGAGAGAGGAAAGGAGAGAGGAGAGAGAAGAGAGAGGAGAGAGGAGAAAGGAGAGAGGAGAGAGGAGAGAGAGAGAGAGGAGAAAGGAGAGAGAGAGAGAGAAGAGAGAAGAGGAAAGGAGAGAGGAAAGGAGAGAGGAGAGAGAAGAGAGAGGAAAGGAGAGAGGAGAGAGAAGAGAGAGGAAAGGAGAGAGGAGAGAGAAGAGAGAGGAGAAAGGAAAGGAGAGAGGAGAGAGAAGAGAGAGGAGAGAGAAGAGAGAAGAGGAAAGGAGAGAGGAAAGGAGAGAGGAGAGAGAAGAGAGAGGAAAGGAGAGAGGAGAGAGAAGAGAGAGGAAAGGAGAGAGGAGAGAGAAGAGAGAGGAAAGGAGAGAGGAG
>NW_024607038.1:0-16211 GCF_018296145.1 Oncorhynchus tshawytscha | reverse complement strand
ACTGAACATTGCAGATAGTTTTCAGCAAGTTGCAACATGGAAATACAGAAATAAGCACTTTTCCATAAACAAGCTCTAAATCATGTTTGTTGCACTCTGGATGTCCAATTTTTGCTGTGCTGTCTATTTGAGATGAACTGAACATTGTAGATAGTTTTCAGCAAGTTGCAACATGGAAATACAGAAATAAGCACTTTTCCATAAACAAGCTCTAAATTCATGTTTGTTGCACTCTGGATGTCCAATTTTTGCTGTGCTGTCTATTTGAGATGAACTGAACATTGCAGATAGTTTTCAGCAAGTTGCAACATGGAAATACAGAAATAAGCACTTTTCCATAAACAAGCTCTAAATCATGTTTGTTGCACTCTGGATGTCCAATTTTTGCTGTGCTGTTTATTTGAGATGAACTTAACATTGTAGATAGTTTTCAGCAAGTTGCAACATGGAAATACAGAAATAAGCACTTTTCCATAAACAAGCTCTAAATCATGTTTGTTGCACTCTGGATGTCCAATTTTTGCTGTGCTGTTTATTTGAGATGAACTTAACATTGTAGATAGTTTTCAGCAAGTTGCAACATGGAAATACAGAAATAAGCACTTTTCCATAAACAAGCTCTAAATCATGTTTGTTGCACTCTGGATGTCCAATTTTTGCTGTGCTGTCTATTTGAGATGAACTGAACATTGTAGATAGTTTTCAGCAAGTTGCAACATGGAAATACAGAAATAAGCACTTTTCCATAAACAAGCTCTAAATCATGTTTGTTGCACTCTGGATGTCCAATTTTTGCTGTGCTGTTTATTTGAGATGAACTGAACATTGTAGATAGTTTTCAGCAAGTTGCAACATGGAAATACAGAAATAAGCACTTTTCCATAAACAAGCTCTAAATCATGTTTGTTGCACTCTGGATGTCCAATTTTTGCTGTGCTGTTTATTTGAGATGAACTGAACATTGTAGATAGTTTTCAGCAAGTTGCAACATGGAAATACAGAAATAAGCACTTTTCCATAAACAAGCTCTAAATCATGTTTGTTGCACTCTGGATGTCCAATTTTTGCTGTGCTGTCTATTTGAGATGAACTGAACATTGTAGATAGTTTTCAGCAAGTTGCAACATGGAAATACAGAAATAAGCACTTTTCCATAAACAAGCTCTAAATCATGTTTGTTGCACTCTGGATGTCCAATTTTTGCTGTGCTGTTTATTTGAGATGAACTGAACATTGTAGATAGTTTTCAGCAAGTTGCAACATGGAAATACAGAAATAAGCACTTTTCCATAAACAAGCTCTAAATCATGTTTGTTGCACTCTGGATGTCCAATTTTTGCTGTGCTGTTTATTTGAGATGAACTGAACATTGTAGATAGTTTTCAGCAAGTTGCAACATGGAAATACAGAAATAAGCACTTTTCCATAAACAAGCTCTAAATTCATGTTTGTGGCACTCTGGATGTCCAATTTTTGCTGTGCTGTTTATTTGAGATGAACTGAACATTGTAGATAGTTTTCAGCAAGTTGCAACATGGAAATACAGAAATAAGCACTTTTCCATAAACAAGCTCTAAATCATGTTTGTTGCACTCTGGATGTCCAATTTTTGCTGTGCTGTCTATTTGAGATGAACTGAACATTGTAGATAGTTTTCAGCAAGTTGCAACATGGAAATACAGAAATAAGCACTTTTCCATAAACAAGCTCTAATTCAAGTTTGATGCACTCTGGATAAAAAAAATGTTTTTGTTATGTTTATTCGAGATGTTATGAAAACACTGCAAACTGTTTTCAGTAAGTTGCAACATTGAAATGCAGAAATAAGCACTTTCCATGAACAAGCTCTAAATCATGTTTGTTGCACTCTGGATGTCCAATTTTTGCTGTGCTGTCTATTTGAGATGAACTGAACATTGTAGATAGTTTTCAGCAAGTTGCAACATGGAAATACAGAAATAAGCACTTTTCCATAAACAAGCTCTAAATCATGTTTGTTGCACTCTGGATGTCCAATTTTTGCTGTGCTGTCTATTTGAGATGAACTGAACATTGCAGATAGTTTTCAGCAAGTTGCAACATGGAAATACAGAAATAAGCACTTTTCCATAAACAAGCTCTAAATCATGTTTGTTGCACTCTGGATGTCCAATTTTTGCTGTGCTGTCTATTTGAGATGAATTGAACATTGTAGATAGTTTTCAGCAAGTTGCAACATGGAAATACAGAAATAAGCACTTTTCCATAAACAAGCTCTAAATCATGTTTGTTGCACTCTGGATGTCCAATTTTTGCTGTGCTGTCTATTTGAGATGAACTGAACATTGCAGATAGTTTTCAGCAAGTTGCAACATGGAAATACAGAAATAAGCACTTTTCCATAAACAAGCTCTAAATCATGTTTGTTGCACTCTGGATGTCCAATTTTTGCTGTGCTGTTTATTTGAGATGAACTGAACATTGTAGATAGTTTTCAGCAAGTTGCAACATGGAAATACAGAAATAAGCACTTTTCCATAAACAAGCTCTAAATCATGTTTGTTGCACTCTGGATGTCCAATTTTTGCTGTGCTGTTTATTTGAGATGAACTGAACATTGTAGATAGTTTTCAGCAAGTTGCAACATGGAAATACAGAAATAAGCACTTTTCCATAAACAAGCTCTAAATCATGTTTGTTGCACTCTGGATGTCCAATTTTTGCTGTGCTGTCTATTTGAGATGAACTGAACATTGTAGATAGTTTTCAGCAAGTTGCAACATGGAAATACAGAAATAAGCACTTTTCCATAAACAAGCTCTAAATCATGTTTGTTGCACTCTGGATGTCCAATTTTTGCTGTGCTGTTTATTTGAGATGAACTGAACATTGTAGATAGTTTTCAGCAAGTTGCAACATGGAAATACAGAAATAAGCACTTTTCCATAAACAAGCTCTAAATCACGTTTGTTGCACTCTGGATGTCCAATTTTTGCTGTGCTGTCTATTTGAAATGAACTGAACATTGTAGATAGTTTTCAGCAAGTTGCAACATGGAAATACAGAAATAAGCACTTTTCCATAAACAAGCTCTAAATCAAGTTTGATGCACTCTGGATGTCCAATTTTTGCTGTGCTGTCTATTTGAGATGAACTGAACATTGTAGATAGTTTTCAGCAAGTTGCAACATGGAAATACAGAAATAAGCACTTTTCCATAAACAAGCTCTAAATCATGTTTGTTGCACTCTGGATGTCCAATTTTTGCTGTGCTGTTTATTTGAGATGAACTGAACATTGTAGATAGTTTTCAGCAAGTTGCAACATGGAAATACAGAAATAAGCACTTTTCCATAAACAAGCTCTAAATCATGTTTGTTGCACTCTGGATGTCCAATTTTTGCTGTGCTGTCTATTTGAGATGAACTGAACATTGCAGATAGTTTTCAGCAAGTTGCAACATGGAAATACAGAAATAAGCACTTTTCCATAAACAAGCTCTAAATCATGTTTGTTGCACTCTGGATGTCCAATTTTTGCTGTGCTGTTTATTTGAGATGAACTGAACATTGTAGATAGTTTTCAGCAAGTTGCAACATGGAAATACAGAAATAAGCACTTTTCCATAAACAAGCTCTAAATCATGTTTGTTGCACTCTGGATGTCCAATTTTTGCTGTGCTGTCTATTTGAGATGAACTGAACATTGTAGATAGTTTTCAGCAAGTTGCAACATGGAAATACAGAAATAAGCACTTTTCCATAAACAAGCTCTAAATCATGTTTGTTGCACTCTGGATGTCCAATTTTTGCTGTGCTGTCTATTTGAGATGAACTGAACATTGTAGATAGTTTTCAGCAAGTTGCAACATGGAAATACAGAAATAAGCACTTTTCCATAAACAAGCTCTAAATCATGTTTGTTGCACTCTGGATGTCCAATTTTTGCTGTGCTGTTTATTTGAGATGAACTGAACATTGTAGATAGTTTTCAGCAAGTTGCAACATGGAAATACAGAAATAAGCACTTTTCCATAAACAAGCTCTAAATCATGTTTGTTGCACTCTGGATGTCCAATTTTTGCTGTGCTGTCTATTTGAGATGAATTGAACATTGTAGATAGTTTTCAGCAAGTTGCAACATGGAAATACAGAAATAAGCACTTTTCCATAAACAAGCTCTAAATTCATGTTTGTTGCACTCTGGATGTCCAATTTTTGCTGTGCTGTCTATTTGAGATGAACTGAACATTGCAGATAGTTTTCAGCAAGTTGCAACATGGAAATACAGAAATAAGCACTTTTCCATAAACAAGCTCTAAATCATGTTTGTTGCACTCTGGATGTCCAATTTTTGCTGTGCTGTCTATTTGAGATGAATTGAACATTGTAGATAGTTTTCAGCAAGTTGCAACATGGAAATACAGAAATAAGCACTTTTCCATAAACAAGCTCTAAATTCATGTTTGTTGCACTCTGGATGTCCAATTTTTGCTGTGCTGTCTATTTGAGATGAACTGAACATTGCAGATAGTTTTCAGCAAGTTGCAACATGGAAATACAGAAATAAGCACTTTTCCATAAACAAGCTCTAAATCATGTTTGTTGCACTCTGGATGTCCAATTTTTGCTGTGCTGTTTATTTGAGATGAACTGAACATTGTAGATAGTTTTCAGCAAGTTGCAACATGGAAATACAGAAATAAGCACTTTTCCATAAACAAGCTCTAAATTCATGTTTGTTGCACTCTGGATGTCCAATTTTTGCTGTGCTGTTTATTTGAGATGAACTGAACATTGTAGATAGTTTTCAGCAAGTTGCAACATGGAAATACAGAAATAAGCACTTTTCCATAAACAAGCTCTAAATCGTGTTTGTTGCACTCTGGATGTCCAATTTTTGCTGTGCTGTCTATTTGAGATGAACTGAACATTGTAGATAGTTTTCAGCAAGTTGCAACATGGAAATACAGAAATAAGCACTTTTCCATAAACAAGCTCTAAATCATGTTTGTTGCACTCTGGATGTCCAATTTTTGCTGTGCTGTCTATTTGAGATGAACTGAACATTGTAGATAGTTTTCAGCAAGTTGCAACATGGAAATACAGAAATAAGCACTTTTCCATAAACAAGCTCTAAATCATGTTTGTTGCACTCTGGATGTCCAATTTTTGCTGTGCTGTTTATTTGAGATGAACTGAACATTGTAGATAGTTTTCAGCAAGTTGCAACATGGAAATACAGAAATAAGCACTTTTCCATAAACAAGCTCTAAATCATGTTTGTTGCACTCTGGATGTCCAATTTTTGCTGTGCTGTTTATTTGAGATGAACTGAACATTGTAGATAGTTTTCAGCAAGTTGCAACATGGAAATACAGAAATAAGCACTTTTCCATAAACAAGCTCTAAATCATGTTTGTTGCACTCTGGATGTCCAATTTTTGCTGTGCTGTCTATTTGAGATGAACTGAACATTGTAGATAGTTTTCAGCAAGTTGCAACATGGAAATACAGAAATAAGCACTTTTCCATAAACAAGCTCTAAATCATGTTTGTTGCACTCTGGATGTCCAATTTTTGCTGTGCTGTTTATTTGAGATGAACTGAACATTGTAGATAGTTTTCAGCAAGTTGCAACATGGAAATACAGAAATGAGCACTTTTCCATAAACAAGCTCTAAATCGTGTTTGTTGCACTCTGGATGTCCAATTTTTGCTGTGCTGTTTATTTGAGATGAACTGAACATTGTAGATCGTTTTCAGCAAGTTGCAACATGGAAATACAGAAATAAGCACTTTTCCATAAACAAGCTCTAAATTCATGTTTGTGGCACTCTGGATGTCCAATTTTTGCTGTGCTGTTTATTTGAGATGAACTGAACATTGTAGATAGTTTTCAGCAAGTTGCAACATGGAAATACAGAAATGAGCACTTTTCCATAAACAAGCTCTAAATCATGTTTGTTGCACTCTGGATGTCCAATTTTTGCTGTGCTGTCTATTTGAGATGAACTGAACATTGTAGATAGTTTTCAGCAAGTTGCAACATGGAAATACAGAAATAAGCACTTTTCCATAAACAAGCTCTAAATCATGTTTGTTGCACTCTGGATGTCCAATTTTTGCTGTGCTGTCTATTTGAGATGAACTGAACATTGTAGATAGTTTTCAGCAAGTTGCAACATGGAAATACAGAAATAAGCACTTTTCCATAAACAAGCTCTAAATCATGTTTGTTGCACTCTGGATGTCCAATTTTTGCTGTGCTGTTTATTTGAGATGAACTGAACATTGTAGATAGTTTTCAGCAAGTTGCAACATGGAAATACAGAAATAAGCACTTTTCCATAAACAAGCTCTAAATCATGTTTGTTGCACTCTGGATGTCCAATTTTTGCTGTGCTGTCTATTTGAGATGAACTGAACATTGTAGATAGTTTTCAGCAAGTTGCAACATGGAAATACAGAAATAAGCACTTTTCCATAAACAAGCTCTAAATCATGTTTGTTGCACTCTGGATGTCCAATTTTTGCTGTGCTGTCTATTTGAGATGAACTGAACATTGTAGATAGTTTTCAGCAAGTTGCAACATGGAAATACAGAAATAAGCACTTTTCCATAAACAAGCTCTAAATCATGTTTGTTGCACTCTGGATGTCCAATTTTTGCTGTGCTGTCTATTTGAGATGAACTGAACATTGTAGATAGTTTTCAGCAAGTTGCAACATGGAAATACAGAAATAAGCACTTTTCCATAAACAAGCTCTAAATCATGTTTGTTGCACTCTGGATGTCCAATTTTTGCTGTGCTGTTTATTTGAGATGAACTGAACATTGTAGATAGTTTTCAGCAAGTTGCAACATGGAAATACAGAAATAAGCACTTTTCCATAAACAAGCTCTAAATCATGTTTGTTGCACTCTGGATGTCCAATTTTTGCTGTGCTGTCTATTTGAGATGAACTGAACATTGTAGATAGTTTTCAGCAAGTTGCAACATGGAAATACAGAAATAAGCACTTTTCCATAAACAAGCTCTAAATTCATGTTTGTTGCACTCTGGATGTCCAATTTTGCTGTGCTGTCTATTTGAGATGAACTGAACATTGCAGATAGTTTTCAGCAAGTTGCAACATGGAAATACAGAAATAAGCACTTTTCCATAAACAAGCTCTAAATCATGTTTGTTGCACTCTGGATGTCCAATTTTTGCTGTGCTGTTTATTTGAGATGAACTGAACATTGTAGATAGTTTTCAGCAAGTTGCAACATGGAAATACAGAAATAAGCACTTTTCCATAAACAAGCTCTAAATCATGTTTGTTGCACTCTGGATGTCCAATTTTTGCTGTGCTGTCTATTTGAGATGAACTGAACATTGTAGATAGTTTTCAGCAAGTTGCAACATGGAAATACAGAAATAAGCACTTTTCCATAAACAAGCTCTAAATCATGTTTGTTGCACTCTGGATGTCCAATTTTTGCTGTGCTGTTTATTTGAGATGAACTGAACATTGTAGATAGTTTTCAGCAAGTTGCAACATGGAAATACAGAAATAAGCACTTTTCCATAAACAAGCTCTAAATCATGTTTGTTGCACTCTGGATGTCCAATTTTTGCTGTGCTGTCTATTTGAGATGAACTGAACATTGTAGATAGTTTTCAGCAAGTTGCAACATGGAAATACAGAAATAAGCACTTTTCCATAAACAAGCTCTAAATTCATGTTTGTTGCACTCTGGATGTCCAATTTTTGCTGTGCTGTCTATTTGAGATGAACTGAACATTGCAGATAGTTTTCAGCAAGTTGCAACATGGAAATACAGAAATAAGCACTTTTCCATAAACAAGCTCTAAATCATGTTTGTTGCACTCTGGATGTCCAATTTTTGCTGTGCTGTTTATTTGAGATGAACTGAACATTGTAGATAGTTTTCAGCAAGTTGCAACATGGAAATACAGAAATAAGCACTTTTCCATAAACAAGCTCTAAATTCATGTTTGTTGCACTCTGGATGTCCAATTTTTGCTGTGCTGTCTATTTGAGATGAACTGAACATTGCAGATAGTTTTCAGCAGTTGCAACATGGAAATACAGAAATAAGCACTTTTCCATAAACAAGCTCTAAATCATGTTTGTTGCACTCTGGATGTCCAATTTTTGCTGTGCTGTTTATTTGAGATGAACTGAACATTGTAGATAGTTTTCAGCAAGTTGCAACATGGAAATACAGAAATAAGCACTTTTCCATAAACAAGCTCTAAATCATGTTTGTTGCACTCTGGATGTCCAATTTTTGCTGTGCTGTCTATTTGAGATGAACTGAACATTGTAGATAGT
Source organism: Oncorhynchus tshawytscha (assembly GCF_018296145.1). Lineage (NCBI taxonomy): Eukaryota > Metazoa > Chordata > Actinopteri > Salmoniformes > Salmonidae > Oncorhynchus > Oncorhynchus tshawytscha. The sequence continues at coordinate 7,887 of NW_024607038.1, read as the reverse complement.
TTTCAGCAAGTTGCAACATGGAAATACAGAAATAAGCACTTTTCCATAAACAAGCTCTAAATCATGTTTGTTGCACTCTGGATGTCCAATTTTTGCTGTGCTGTTTATTTGAGATGAACTGAACATTGTAGATAGTTTTCAGCAAGTTGCAACATGGAAATACAGAAATAAGCACTTTTCCATAAACAAGCTCTAAATCATGTTTGTTGCACTCTGGATGTCCAATTTTTGCTGTGCTGTCTATTTGAGATGAACTGAACATTGTAGATAGTTTTCAGCAAGTTGCAACATGGAAATACAGAAATAAGCACTTTTCCATAAACAAGCTCTAAATCATGTTTGTTGCACTCTGGATGTCCAATTTTTGCTGTGCTGTTTATTTGAGATGAACTGAACATTGTAGATAGTTTTCAGCAAGTTGCAACATGGAAATACAGAAATAAGCACTTTTCCATAAACAAGCTCTAAATCATGTTTGTTGCACTCTGGATGTCCAATTTTTGCTGTGCTGTCTATTTGAGATGAACTGAACATTGTAGATAGTTTTCAGCAAGTTGCAACATGGAAATACAGAAATAAGCACTTTTCCATAAACAAGCTCTAAATTCATGTTTGTTGCACTCTGGATGTCCAATTTTTGCTGTGCTGTCTATTTGAGATGAACTGAACATTGCAGATAGTTTTCAGCAAGTTGCAACATGGAAATACAGAAATAAGCACTTTTCCATAAACAAACAAGCTCTAAATCATGTTTGTTGCACTCTGGATGTCCAATTTTTGCTGTGCTGTCTATTTGAGATGAACTGAACATTGTAGATAGTTTTCAGCAAGTTGCAACATGGAAATACAGAAATAAGCACTTTTCCATAAACAAGCTCTAAATCATGTTTGTTGCACTCTGGATGTCCAATTTTTGCTGTGCTGTCTATTTGAGATGAACTGAACATTGTAGATAGTTTTCAGCAAGTTGCAACATGGAAATACAGAAATAAGCACTTTTCCATAAACAAGCTCTAAATCATGTTTGTTGCACTCTGGATGTCCAATTTTTGCTGTGCTGTTTATTTGAGATGAACTGAACATTGTAGATAGTTTTCAGCAAGTTGCAACATGGAAATACAGAAATAAGCACTTTTCCATAAACAAGCTCTAAATCATGTTTGTTGCACTCTGGATGTCCAATTTTTGCTGTGCTGTCTATTTGAGATGAACTGAACATTGTAGATAGTTTTCAGCAAGTACATGGAAATACAGAAATAAGCACTTTTCCATAAACAAGCTCTAAATCATGTTTGTTGCACTCTGGATGTCCAATTTTTGCTGTGCTGTCTATTTGAGATGAATTGAACATTGCAGATAGTTTTCAGCAAGTTGCAACATGGAAATACAGAAATAAGCACTTTTCCATAAACAAGCTCTAAATCATGTTTGTTGCACTCTGGATGTCCAATTTTTGCTGTGCTGTCTATTTGAGATGAACTGAACATTGTAGATAGTTTTCAGCAAGTTGCAACATGGAAATACAGAAATAAGCACTTTTCCATAAACAAGCTCTAAATTCATGTTTGTTGCACTCTGGATGTCCAATTTTTGCTGTGCTGTCTATTTGAGATGAACTGAACATTGCAGATAGTTTTCAGCAAGTTGCAACATGGAAATACAGAAATAAGCACTTTTCCATAAACAAGCTCTAAATCATGTTTGTTGCACTCTGGATGTCCAATTTTTGCTGTGCTGTTTATTTGAGATGAACTGAACATTGTAGATAGTTTTCAGCAAGTTGCAACATGGAAATACAGAAATAAGCACTTTTCCATAAACAAGCTCTAAATTCATGTTTGTTGCACTCTGGATGTCCAATTTTTGCTGTGCTGTCTATTTGAGATGAACTGAACATTGTAGATAGTTTTCAGCAAGTTGCAACATGGAAATACAGAAATAAGCACTTTTCCATAAACAAGCTCTAAATCATGTTTGTTGCACTCTGGATGTCCAATTTTTGCTGTGCTGTCTATTTGAGATGAACTGAACATTGTAGATAGTTTTCAGCAGGTTGCAACATGGAAATACAGAAATAAGCACTTTTCCATAAACAAGCTCTAAATCATGTTTGTTGCACTCTGGATGTCCAATTTTTGCTGTGCTGTTTATTTGAGATGAACTTAACATTGTAGATAGTTTTCAGCAAGTTGCAACATGGAAATACAGAAATGAGCACTTTTCCATAAACAAGCTCTAAATCGTGTTTGTTGCACTCTGGATGTCCAATTTTTGCTGTGCTGTTTATTTGAGATGAACTGAACATTGTAGATCGTTTTCAGCAAGTTGCAACATGGAAATACAGAAATAAGCACTTTTCCATAAACAAGCTCTAAATTCATGTTTGTTGCACTCTGGATGTCCAATTTTAGCTGTGCTGTCTATTTGAGATGAACTGAACATTGTAGATAGTTTTCAGCAGGTTGCAACATGGAAATACAGAAATAAGCACTTTTCCATAAACAAGCTCTAAATTCATGTTTGTGGCACTCTGGATGTCCAATTTTTGCTGTGCTGTTTATTTGAGATGAACTGAACATTGTAGATAGTTTTCAGCAAGTTGCAACATGGAAATACAGAAATAAGCACTTTTCCATAAACAAGCTCTAAATCATGTTTGTTGCACTCTGGATGTCCAATTTTTGCTGTGCTGTCTATTTGAGATGAACTGAACATTGTAGATAGTTTTCAGCAGGTTGCAACATGGAAATACAGAAATAAGCACTTTTCCATAAACAAGCTCTAAATCATGTTTGTTGCACTCTGGATGTCCAATTTTTTGCTGTGCTGTTTATTTGAGATGAACTGAACATTGTAGATAGTTTTCAGCAAGTTGCAACATGGAAATACAGAAATAAGCACTTTTCCATAAACAAGCTCTAAATCATGTTTGTTGCACTCTGGATGTCCAATTTTTGCTGTGCTGTCTATTTGAGATGAACTGAACATTGTAGATAGTTTTCAGCAAGTTGCAACATGGAAATACAGAAATAAGCACTTTTCCATAAACAAGCTCTAAATTCATGTTTGTTGCACTCTGGATGTCCAATTTTTGCTGTGCTGTCTATTTGAGATGAACTGAACATTGCAGATAGTTTTCAGCAAGTTGCAACATGGAAATACAGAAATAAGCACTTTTCCATAAACAAGCTCTAAATCATGTTTGTTGCACTCTGGATGTCCAATTTTTGCTGTGCTGTGTCTATTTGAGATGAACTGAACATTGTAGATAGTTTTCAGCAAGTTGCAACATGGAAATACAGAAATAAGCACTTTTCCATAAACAAGCTCTAAATCATGTTTGTTGCACTCTGGATGTCCAATTTTTGCTGTGCTGTCTATTTGAGATGAACTGAACATTGTAGATAGTTTTCAGCAAGTTGCAACATGGAAATACAGAAATAAGCACTTTTCCATAAACAAGCTCTAAATCATGTTTGTTGCACTCTGGATGTCCAATTTTTGCTGTGCTGTTTATTTGAGATGAACTGAACATTGTAGATAGTTTTCAGCAAGTTGCAACATGGAAATACAGAAATAAGCACTTTTCCATAAACAAGCTCTAAATCATGTTTGTTGCACTCTGGATGTCCAATTTTTGCTGTGCTGTCTATTTGAGATGAACTGAACATTGTAGATAGTTTTCAGCAAGTTGCAACATGGAAATACAGAAATAAGCACTTTTCCATAAACAAGCTCTAAATCATGTTTGTTGCACTCTGGATGTCCAATTTTTGCTGTGCTGTCTATTTGAGATGAACTGAACATTGCAGATAGTTTTCAGCAAGTTGCAACATGGAAATACAGAAATAAGCACTTTTCCATAAACAAGCTCTAAATCATGTTTGTTGCACTCTGGATGTCCAATTTTTGCTGTGCTGTCTATTTGAGATGAACTGAACATTGTAGATAGTTTTCAGCAAGTTGCAACATGGAAATACAGAAATAAGCACTTTTCCATAAACAAGCTCTAAATTCATGTTTGTTGCACTCTGGATGTCCAATTTTTGCTGTGCTGTCTATTTGAGATGAACTGAACATTGCAGATAGTTTTCAGCAAGTTGCAACATGGAAATACAGAAATAAGCACTTTTCCATAAACAAGCTCTAAATCATGTTTGTTGCACTCTGGATGTCCAATTTTTGCTGTGCTGTTTATTTGAGATGAACTGAACATTGTAGATAGTTTTCAGCAAGTTGCAACATGGAAATACAGAAATAAGCACTTTTCCATAAACAAGCTCTAAATCATGTTTGTTGCACTCTGGATGTCCAATTTTTGCTGTGCTGTCTATTTGAGATGAACTGAACATTGTAGATAGTTTTCAGCAAGTTGCAACATGGAAATACAGAAATAAGCACTTTTCCATAAACAAGCTCTAAATCATGTTTGTTGCACTCTGGATGTCCAATTTTTGCTGTGCTGTTTATTTGAGATGAACTGAACATTGTAGATAGTTTTCAGCAAGTTGCAACATGGAAATACAGAAATAAGCACTTTTCCATAAACAAGCTCTAAATCATGTTTGTTGCACTCTGGATGTCCAATTTTTGCTGTGCTGTTTATTTGAGATGAACTTAACATTGTAGATAGTTTTCAGCAAGTTGCAACATGGAAATACAGAAATGAGCACTTTTCCATAAACAAGCTCTAAATCGTGTTTGTTGCACTCTGGATGTCCAATTTTTGCTGTGCTGTTTATTTGAGATGAACTGAACATTGTAGATCGTTTTCAGCAAGTTGCAACATGGAAATACAGAAATAAGCACTTTTCCATAAACAAGCTCTAAATTCATGTTTGTTGCACTCTGGATGTCCAATTTTTGCTGTGCTGTCTATTTGAGATGAACTGAACATTGTAGATAGTTTTCAGCAGGTTGCAACATGGAAATACAGAAATAAGCACTTTTCCATAAACAAGCTCTAAATTCATGTTTGTGGCACTCTGGATGTCCAATTTTTGCTGTGCTGTTTATTTGAGATGAACTGAACATTGTAGATAGTTTTCAGCAAGTTGCAACATGGAAATACAGAAATGAGCACTTTTCCATAAACAAGCTCTAAATCGTGTTTGTTGCACTCTGGATGTCCAATTTTTGCTGTGCTGTCTATTTGAGATGAACTGAACATTGTAGATAGTTTTCAGCAAGTTGCAACATGGAAATACAGAAATAAGCACTTTTCCATAAACAAGCTCTAAATTCATGTTTGTTGCACTCTGGATGTCCAATTTTTGCTGTGCTGTTATTTGAGATGAACTGAACATTGTAGATAGTTTTCAGCAAGTTGCAACATGGAAATACAGAAATAAGCACTTTTCCATAAACAAGCTCTAAATCATGTTTGTTGCACTCTGGATGTCCAATTTTTGCTGTGCTGTCTATTTGAGATGAACTGAACATTGTAGATAGTTTTCAGCAAGTTGCAACATGGAAATACAGAAATAAGCACTTTTCCATAAACAAGCTCTAAATTCATGTTTGTTGCACTCTGGATGTCCAATTTTTGCTGTGCTGTTTATTTGAGATGAACTGAACATTGCAGATAGTTTTCAGCAAGTTGCAACATGGAAATACAGAAATAAGCACTTTTCCATAAACAAGCTCTAAATCATGTTTGTTGCACTCTGGATGTCCAATTTTTGCTGTGCTGTCTATTTGAGATGAACTGAACATTGTAGATGTTTTCAGCAAGTTGCAACATGGAAATACAGAAATAAGCACTTTTCCATAAACAAGCTCTAAATCATGTTTGTTGCACTCTGGATGTCCAATTTTTGCTGTGCTGTCTATTTGAGATGAACTGAACATTGTAGATAGTTTTCAGCAAGTTGCAACATGGAAATACAGAAATAAGCACTTTTCCATAAACAAGCTCTAAATCATGTTTGTTGCACTCTGGATGTCCAATTTTTGCTGTGCTGTTTATTTGAGATGAACTGAACATTGTAGATAGTTTTCAGCAAGTTGCAACATGGAAATACAGAAATAAGCACTTTTCCATAAACAAGCTCTAAATCATGTTTGTTGCACTCTGGATGTCCAATTTTTGCTGTGCTGTCTATTTGAGATGAACTGAACATTGTAGATAGTTTTCAGCAAGTTGCAACATGGAAATACAGAAATAAAATCACTTTTCCATAAACAAGCTCTAATTCAAGTTTGATGCACTCTGGATAAAAAAAAATTTTTTGTTATGTTTATTTGAGATGTTATGAAAACATTGCAGATGTTTTCAGTAAGTTGCAACATGGAAATACAGAAATAAGCACTTTTCCATAAACAAGCTCTAAATCATGTTTGTTGCACTCTGGATGTCCAATTTTTGCTGTGCTGTCTATTTGAGATGAACTGAACATTGCAGATAGTTTTCAGCAAGTTGCAACATGGAAATACAGAAATAAGCACTTTTCCATAAACAAGCTCTAAATTCATGTTTGTTGCACTCTGGATGTCCAATTTTTGCTGTGCTGTCTATTTGAGATGAACTGAACATTGCAGATAGTTTTCAGCAAGTTGCAACATGGAAATACAGAAATAAGCACTTTTCCATAAACAAGCTCTAATTCAAGTTTGACGCACTCTGGACAAAAAAAATGTTTTTGTTATGTTTATTCGAGATGTTATGAAAACACTGCAAACTGTTTTCAGTAAGTTGCAACATTGAAATGCAGAAATAAGCACTTTCCATGAACAAGCTCTAAATCATGTTTGTTGCACTCTGGATGTCCAATTTTAGCTGTGCTGTCTATTTGAGATGAACTGAACATTGTAGATAGTTTTCAGCAGGTTGCAACATGGAAATACAGAAATAAGCACTTTTCCATAAACAAGCTCTAAATCATGTTTGTTGCACTCTGGATGTCCAATTTTTGCTGTGCTGTCTATTTGAGATGAACTGAACATTGTAGATAGTTTTCAGCAAGTTGCAACATGGAAATACAGAAATAAGCACTTTTCCATAAACAAGCTCTAAATCATGTTTGTTGCACTCTGGATGTCCAATTTTTGCTGTGCTGTCTATTTGAGATGAACTGAACATTGTAGATAGTTTTCAGCAAGTTGCAACATGGAAATACAGAAATAAGCACTTTTCCATAAACAAGCTCTAAATTCATGTTTGTTGCACTCTGGATGTCCAATTTTTGCTGTGCTGTCTATTTGAGATGAACTGAACATTGTAGATAGTTTTCAGCAAGTTGCAACATGGAAATACAGAAATAAGCACTTTTCCATAAACAAGCTCTAAATCATGTTTGTTGCACTCTGGATGTCCAATTTTTGCTGTGCTGTCTATTTGAGATGAACTGAACATTGTAGATAGTTTTCAGCAAGTTGCAACATGGAAATACAGAAATAAGCACTTTTCCATAAACAAGCTCTAAATCATGTTTGTTGCACTCTGGATGTCCAATTTTTGCTGTGCTGTTTATTTGAGATGAACTGAACATTGTAGATAGTTTTCAGCAAGTTGCAACATGGAAATACAGAAATAAGCACTTTTCCATAAACAAGCTCTAAATTCATGTTTGTTGCACTCTGGATGTCCAATTTTTGCTGTGCTGTCTATTTGAGATGAACTGAACATTGTAGATAGTTTTCAGCAAGTTGCAACATGGAAATACAGAAATAAGCACTTTTCCATAAACAAGCTCTAAATTCATGTTTGTTGCACTCTGGATGTCCAATTTTTGCTGTGCTGTCTATTTGAGATGAACTGAACATTGTAGATAGTTTTCAGCAAGTTGCAACATGGAAATACAGAAATAAGCACTTTTCCATAAACAAGCTCTAAATTCATGTTTGTTGCACTCTGGATGTCCAATTTTTGCTGTGCTGTTTATTTGA
>NW_024607037.1:0-16205 GCF_018296145.1 Oncorhynchus tshawytscha | reverse complement strand
ACAACCAACATGTTGGATCTCTGTTTAGTTGTCACTGTGTTAACCACAACCAACATGTTGGATCTCTGTTTAGTTGTCACTGTGTTAACCACAACCAACATGTTGGATCTCTGTTTAGTTGTCACTGTGTTAACCACAACCAACATGTTGGATCTCTGTTTAGTTGTCACTGTGTTAACCACAACCAACATGTTGGATCTCTGTTTAGTTGTCACTGTGTTAACCACAACCAACATGCTGGATCTCTGTTTAGTTGTGTTAATTAACCTTAAAAATCAGTCACATCAATAATGTAATATGTGTTGCATAGTTTGCGATACCTTATCTACCGCAATTTACCATCCCCAAGAACTGCAACTTATTTATTTTCATAAATAATTTGAATGCTTATAAAATCACCTTTTCTATCATGTATTTTCCTGCCCTATTGGCTTAAACTGTGTCCTCTCCTCCCCCATTTATTATAGATGATTAATATGATTTCTGTTCCTGCTGTAGTACTAAATCAATAGTAGCCAATTTGAAACCTTCACAGCCAATATTTAAAACAGAACCCTGAACCTTCCTAACTAGAGTTTGTTCCTCCGCTACCCATAATTTGTCCTGCCTCAATTCCACTTTCTCCTCTGTGGTTCAAACTATAATTATGTCCAAGAGCTCTAAACTCCATTATAATTAATTTACCTTAAAAAAACAGTGTTACCCATGACCACAAATTCATTATTCAAATGGCCCCTCCCTGTGGCTGATCAGACCACCTGGGAAAGCCATGAAAGGTTACACCATCCCTTTACATTCGTGTTCCATATTAGAAGAAATCTTTATCTTAAAAAAATGTACTTGTTTAATTAAAACTCAGAAAATAAAACTCCTAATATTCCATATGTGAGTGTACCCCTTTAAGATATCTTGTCTCTGGGAACAGGGAAATCCCCTTAACCCAAACATTTACTACAACAACAAAACCTAATAATTATGATAATGCCCTCAAACCATTCTTTTTAAATTTCCTCGATGTTTCATGTAACTCATTCAATCTCCAAATTGTCGGCCCAAAATATTTTATACCCTGCCATACAAACAATTGTTATAAACGTGCACTGTCCCTTTAAGATAAGACATTCCTAGCCAGCCATACCCTATTGTATACATTTCATTGTTCCCCGTAATGAAAACAGATAATGTTTAGAATACGTTAACTTCTTGTTCGAATTCACTGAACGAAAAATCATTAACCGGGAAACAACCACAACTTTTTACGATTCAACTATTCTTACCTACCTATATTATAGCCAAATATAGCCCAATGGAACGCCTAGCAATTCTGTTGCTGTAGCATCTTTTCAGACTATCCTTATGATATTCACCTACCTATATTATAGCCAAATATAGCCCAATGGAACGCCTAGCAATTCTGTTGCTAGTTTTAGCATCTTTTCAGACGATATTCAGCTACTTTTTAAAAATGTATTTGGAACTTTTAGCCACTTTTGAAAAGTGACTCAAAGCTATAATGCATTTTCCCTCTAAATGACACAACCAATTTTCTCTTAATTTGAGGAACTTTATTGTGTATTCAAAGTGACGCAGCAAGTCAACCTGCCTCTAGTCAAAGATATACCCCCTATTCAGATTGAGATATACCCCCTATTCAGATTGAGTTCTGCTTTAAATTCTATCAAAAAAGTAAAACCAACCGAACTTCCCAACTTTCTATACCCCAAGATTTAAACGTAACATGTACTTTGCTAAATTTATATCGTATGTCAGTCAATTCATAAAACTTCCTAAAACATCCTGATGGGCACAAAACTTTATCGTATCTCTCCGTTATTCCTTAGAATTGATCAACTTTAGGTGACTTTCTCTTCTATGATACATTTATTTAAATACGACTCCCGTCTCAATATACACTGCTCAAAAAAATAAAGGGAACACTTAAACAACACAATGTAACTCCAAGTCAATCACACTTCTGTGAAATCAAACTGTCCACTTAGGAAGCAACACTGATTGACAATACATTTCACATGCTGTTGTGCAAATGGAATAGACAACAGGTGGAAATTATAGGCAATTAGCAAGACACCCCCAATAAAGACACCCCCAATAAAGGAGTGGTTCTGCAGGTGGGGACCACAGACCACTTCTCAGTTCCTATGCTTCCTGGCTGATGTTTTGGTCAATTTTGAATGCTGGCGGTGCTTTCACTCTAGTGGTAGCATGAGACGGAGTCTACAACCCACACAAGTGGCTCAGGTAGTGCAGTTTCAGGTAGTGCAGCTCATCCAGGATGGCACATCAATGCGAGCTGTGGCAAGAAGGTTTGCTGTGTCTGTCAGCATAGTGTCCAGAGCATGGAGGCGCTACCAGGACATAGGCCAGTACATCAGGAGACGTGGAGGAGGCCGTAGAAGGGCAACAACCCAGCAGCAAATGTGCATGTGTCAGCTCAAACGGTCAGAAACAGACTCCATGAGTGTGGTATGAGGGCCCGACATCCACAGTTGGGGGTTGTGCTTACAGCCCAACACCGTGCAGGACGTTTTTCACTTGCCAGAGAACACCAATATTGGCAAATTCGCCACTGGCGCCTTGTGCTCTTCAGAGATTAAAGCAGGTTCACACTGAGCACATGTGACAGACGTGACAGTCTGGAGACGCCGTGGAGAACATTCTGCTGCCTGCAACATCCTCCAGCATGACCGGTTTGGCGGTGGGTCAGTCATGGTGTGGGGTGGCATTTCTTTGGGGGGCCGCACAGCCCTCCATGTGCACGCCAGAGGTAGCCTGACTGCCATTAGGTACCGAGATGAGATCCTCAGACCCCTTGTGAGACCATATGCTGGTGCGGTTGGCCCTGGGTTCCTCCTAATGCAAGACAATGGCAGACCTCATGTGGCTGGAGTGTGTCAGCAGTTCCTACAAGAGGAAGGCATTGATGCTATGGACTGGCCCGCCCGTTCCCCAGACCTGAATCCAATTGAGCACATCTGGGACATCATGTCTCGCTCCATCCACCAACGCCACGTTGCACCACAGACTGTCCAGGAGTTGGCGGATGCTTTTGTCCAGGTCTGGGAGGAGATCCCTCAGGAGACCATCCGCCATCTCATCAGGAGCATGCCCAGGCGTTGTAGGGTGGTCATACAGGCACGTGGAGGCCACACACACTACTGAGCCTCATTTTGACATGTTTTAAGGACATTACATCAAAGTTGGATCAGCCTGTAGTGTGGCTTTCCATTTTAATTTTGAGTGTGACTCCAAATCCAGACCTCCATGGATTGATTATTTTTGTGTGATTTTGATGTCAGCACATTCAACTATGTAAAGAAAAAAGTATTTAATAAGAATATTTCATTCATTCAGATCTAGGATGTGTTTTTTTAGTGTTCCCTTTATTTTTTGGAGCAGTGTATTATTCCTATGTTATTCCAGCAGATCATTTTGGGCAACACAACGTAATACATCGAAATTGCCTCGCCATTATTTTGAATGAATTATTCTCTCAATTCAACCTAAACAACCAATTAAAAACATTCAGTTCATATCTTATACAAATACTAGCGACCATATTTTTCCAGGCAAGAAATACAAATAGTTGAAAATCAATTTTAGTTTATCGGTGTCAAGGCTGAGATACGAACCCCAGTCTCCCACGTTGTAGGCAAAAGGCTGAGATACAAACCCCAGTCTCCCACGTTGTAGGCTGAGATACGAACCCCAGTCTCCCACGCTGTAGGCTGAGATACGAACCCCAGTCTCCCACGTTGTAGGCTGAGATACGAACCCCAGTCTCCCATGTTGTAGGCTGAGATACCCCCAGTCTCCCACGTTGTAGGCTGAGATACGAACCCCAGTCTCCCACGTTGTAGGCTGAGATACGAACCCCAGTCTCCCACGTTGTAGGCTGAGATATGAACCCCAGTCTCCCACGTTGTAGGCTGAGATATGAACCCCAGTCTCCCACGTTGTAGGCTGAGATACGAACCCCAGTCTCCCGCGTTGTAAAACCTAAAGCCACTGAACCATCAACGCTATTGAAATGATGGAGTTTCCCACCAACAACCATGTTATTATAAATGTCTGTAGTCGTAAACTCCGCCACCGAGAATTCCCAGAAAATAGTCATAATTTAAACCCTTCCTGACTATTTTAGTAGTATCATCTTCTATTCAGGGTCTTTGTCCGAGTCAGATTTTGGACGCCTCCCTTCCTTTTCCTTTCGTCCCCAGCTCTCTCCCTCGCCTCGGCTAACCATATCCTAGCTGTATTCAGCCCCTCTGCCCGTTGTTTATATGCCTTGTCTCCCCTAACCCTATTTATTTGTTTAATCATTGATTCCAGTTTTTCTTTATTTAAACGTTCATCAGATTCGTACTTACTCCTCCATGTCTGGCTAAAATAGGTCTGTTTATCTTACTCCTCCATGTCTGGCTAAAATAGGTCTCTTTATCTTACTCCTCCATGTCTGGCTAAAATAGGTCTCTTTATCTTACTCCTCCATGTCTGCCTAAAATAGGTATCTTTATCTTACTCCTCCATGTCTGGCTAAAATAGGTCTCTTTATCTTACTCCTCCATGTCTGGCTAAAATAGGTCTCTTTATCTTACTCCTCCATGTCTGCCTAAAATAGGTCTCTTTATCTTACTCCTCCATGTCTGGCTAAAATAGGTCTCTTTATCTTACTCCTCCATGTCTGGCTAAAATAGGTCTCTTTATCTTACTCCTCCATGTCTGGCTAAAATAGGTCTCTTTATCTTACTCCTCCATGTCTGCCTAAAATAGGTCTCTTTATCTTACTCCTCCATGTCTGGCTAAAATAGGTCTCTTTATCTTACTCCTCCATGTCTGGCTAAAATAGGTGTTCCTCTTATCTTCTTCCTTCATATATTTCTAATTTCCCGTTAATTTCGGGACCTCCTCTGAGGATTTACTACCCATGTTTAATAAATCCTTGCCGCTCCTAGTAGCAATGTTCGTACTTACTATCTATGTGTATGTATTTCTATGTATGTGTTGTTTACTCTTACCTAGTTCTCTCCTTCGTTTTCTCCTTTGTGGAAACGTTGACTCCTGATCGGATACCATGTCTCACCCTTACAACTATAAGCTATTACCCAGGGGTCGTAAATCCCTAGTTAACCTCCTATTTCATGTTGCGTCATGGGACTTTTAAAGTACACCGATTTCTTTTATCTCACTTCGCTATATTAGGCTTCCCTCTCTCCTGGAACCTCTTGTCTATAGATGTGGCTTTTATCCCATTCCTCTAGATTTTGGCTTCCCTCTCCTCCTCATTTGGACTTTCTGTCCCCCTCTTAATAACCCGTCTGGCCTCCAAGGCACCCGGATCTATTAAGCTAGTTTATTTATGGTAGTGCACTTAACCCCAGGTTGTTGCGAACCTGCCACAGGATCATATACAAAACCCAGTGTATATCGGTCATACACAACCCATTGGATCTGTTTGGAATAGCAAAGCTCCTATTATTGATCAATTCTAAACATTTTAGAACATCAAATCAAAGATAACTTAAATCATTCCCCCCAGAATCGAGAATATAGGCTACTGACCTTGTCGCCGACTGGGAAAAGCAGGTTGAATTCCTTCACCGTCTCTGTCGACGATTAATATATACCGGCCTTTAACCTCAATTCAGAGGCCAGGTCTTCAAATAACGGGACTAGACCCGCCCGTGCACGGTTTACGGCGTATTACCTTCGGTCGACAGAGGCAGGTTTTGGAACTCCGCTAGAAGGACCAATTGTTAGAGGAATTAAATTCCTATATGTTTATTACCCAATTCAATTAACACACTCAGCCCATTTCTAAGGATTTGTAAGATACTTATTTGCATAAAATGGGTGGAGACCAGTCTCAAAATCAAGCAATAGCGTTCATTCTCGAGAGTATTGAACATGATACAATTTACAACAGGTTATAAACTGAAAATGACCTCATTTAAACTGTCCCGTCCCTCCTCCACTCCGGTAGAATGGCAGTATAGTTCTCAAGCCTTCCTACATCGACCACCACCGGTTTAGATAATTTACGACCAGCCCAAGGTCTCCCTGTGTAGATAAGCATTCTAGCCAGTCTGACGATAAGTTCATTCATTTCTACCAAGGAACAGACAGTCTTTGTTCTAGTTCTTGATTATATTTACACACATTATATTCAGTACTAAGGTTAAAAGAACATTCATACATCTATACAGTAACATAATAGTATTCTGATTAGTCAGTCTTGATTGAAATGTATACTGTACATAGTTAGTCATTATTGATAAACAATCCCTTAACAGTATCTCTCTCTCCTTTATCTCTGTAGTGGATGGTCTACTCTGTTAGAGGATCGGTCTACTCTGTTAGAGGATCAGTCTCTCTCTCCTTTATCCCTGTAGTGGATTGTCTACTATGTTAGAGGATCAGTATCTCTCTCTCCTTTATCTCTGTAGTGGATGGTCTACTCTGTTAGCGGATCAGTATCTCTCTCTCCTTTATCTCTGTAGTGAATGGTCTACTCTGTTAGAGGATCAGTATCTCTCTCTCCTTTATCTCTGTAGGGGATGGTCTACTCTGCCACAGGATCAGTCCAGGTGTGCAGTGTGTCAGCAGGTGCTGAGGGATCCAGTCTCTATCACCTGTGGACACAGGTTCTGCAGACAGTGCATCACCAGATACTGGGAGAAACCTGCTCCTTCAGGAGGCTATGACTGTCCTCAGTGTAGAAAGAGATCCAGAACACGTCCTGTACTACAGCCCCTGAGTGAACCCAATGATGCAAGAGGCTCTGAAAAAAGTAAGACCACTTGCACGTGCTAAATCAATATCTCAATATGATTTAAATGTAGTTAACTACAATAATATGAGATAATATAAGTTACTGTAGTTGTGAAGGCCCACTTCATCCTGTTAACGAATGTGTCTGATACACATCCTTTTCTTCTTCCTTGTAGTGGATGACAGCCTGCAGAGAGCTGTAGTAAACCATAAAGACAGTCTGCAGAGAGCTGTAGTAAACCATAAAGACAGTCTGCAGAGAGCTGTAGTAAACCATAAAGACAGTCTGCAGAGAGCTGTAGTAAACCATAAAGACAGTCTGCAGAGAGCTGTAGTAAACCATAAAGACAGTCTGCAGAGAGCTGTAGTAAACCATAAAGACAGTCTGCAGAGAGCTGTAGTAAACCATAAAGACAGTCTGCAGAGAGCTGTAGTAAACCATAAAGACAGTCTGCAGAGAGCTGTAGTAAACCATAAAGACAGTCTGCAGAGAGCTGTAGTAAACCATAAAGACAGTCTGCAGAGAGCTGTAGTAAACCATAAAGACAGTCTGCAGAGAGCTGTAGTAAACCATAAAGACAGTCTGCAGAGAGCTGTAGTAAACCATAAAGACAGTCTGCAGAGAGCTGTAGTAAACCTGACATTCTGCAGAGAGCTGTAGTAAACCATAAAGACAGAGAGCTGTCTGACAGAGAGCTGTAGTAAACATTCTGCATAAAGACAGTCTGCAGAGAGCTGTAGTAAACCATAAAGACAGTCTAAAGACAGAGAGCTGTAGTAAACCATAAAGACATAGAAGACATAAAGACAGTCTGCAGAGAGCTGTAGTAAACCATAAAGACAGTCTGCAGAGAGCTGTAGTCTGCAAAGCTGTAAAGACAGTCTGCAGAGAGCTGTAGTAAACCATAAAGACAGTCTGCAGAGAGCTGTAGTAAACCATAAAGACAGTCTGCAGAGAGCTGTAGTAAACCATCTGCAGAGAGCTGTAGTAAACCATAAAGACATTCTGCAGAGAGCTGTAGTAAACCATAAAGACAGTCTGCAGAGAGCTGTAGTAAACCATAAAGACAGTCTGCAGAGAGCTGTAGTAAACCATAAAGACATTCTGCAGAGAGCTGTAGTAAACCATAAAGACAGCCTGCAGAGAGCTGTAGTAAACCATGAAGACAGTCTGCAGAGAGCTGTAGTAAACCATAAAGACAGTCTGATAAGGAGGTATGAATGTGTCATAGAAGGCATCGAAACAGCAGGGAACCAAACTCCCCTCAACAGGATTTACACAGAGCTCTACATCACAGAAGGAGAGAGTGAAGGGGTTAACAGTGAACATGAGGTGTGGCAGCTAGAGACAGCATCCAGGACACCAACCTCACATGACACAGAAATCCACTGCAATGACATCTTTAAACCCTTACCTGGCCAAGAGAGACGCATCAGAACTGTGCTGACGAAGGGCATTGCTGGCATCGGAAAAACTGTCTCTGTGCAGAAGTTCATCCTAGACTGGGCTGAAGGGAAGGCTAATCAAGATGTGGAGATCATATTTGTGCTTCCTTTCCGGGAGCTGAACTTGATCAAAGATCGCCAGTACAGTCTTCTCAGACTTTTAAATGACTTCCACACAGAACTAGACAAAGGCAAAATAAAGAAACTCACTGCCTGTAAAGCTATGTTCATCCTTGATGGTTTGGATGAAAGCAGACTTCCATTGGATTTCCAGCAGAATGAAAAGGTGTCTGATGTCACCCAGACATCATCTGTTGATGTTCTGCTGACAAACCTCATCAAGGGGAATCTGCTTCCCTCTGCTCTCCTCTGGATAACTACCCGACCTGCAGCATCCAATAAGATCCCTTCAGGGTGTGTTGACCAGGTGACAGAGGTACGAGGGTTCAATGACCCACAGAAGGAGGAGTACTTCAGGAAGAGATTCAGTGATGAGGACTTGGCCAGCAGAATCATCTCACACATAAAGACATCAAGGAGCCTCCACATCATGTGCCACATTCCAGTCTTCTGTTGGATTTCTGCAAAAGTCTTTGAACACATGTTGAGTACAGACAAGAGGAGAGAGATGCCCAAGACTCTGACTGAGATGTCCATACACTTCCTGCTCATTCAGACCAGCCTGAAGAACCAGAAGTATCATGGAAGAGATGAGATGGATCAAGAGGAGATCATGGAGTCAGATAAGGAAATTCTTCTGAAGCTGGGGAAGCTGGCATTTGAACATCTGGAGAAGGGTAATCTGATGTTCTATGAAGAAGACCTGAAAGAGGCTGGCCTTGATGTCAAAGAAGCCTCAGTATACTCAGGATTGTGCACACAAATCTTTAAAGAAGAGTCTGTGTTATTTCAGAGAGTGGTGTACTGCTTTGTTCATCTGAGCATTCAGGAGTTTCTCTCAGCTGTCTACATGTACCATTGTTACACAACCAAGAACATGGATGAACTGAAGCCCTTCCTCAAGATAAAGTCTAGAGGTGCGTCTGAAGAGCTAACCTTGGATGAGCTGCTGAAGAGTGCTGTGGATAAAGCCTTGGAGAGTAAGAATGGACACCTGGACCTTTTTGTCCGCTTCCTTCATGGCATGTCACTGGCGTCCAATCAGAAACTCCTACGAGGTCTGGTGACACAAACAGAAATCAGTCCAGAGAGCGTCAAGAAAACAATCCGATCCCTGAAGGTGATGCAGAGGAAGAACATCTCCCCTGAGAGGTGCATCAATCTCTTCCACTGTCTGATAGAGATGAAAGACCATTCAGTACAGAAGGAAATCCAAGTGTACTTGAGGTCAGAGAACAGATCCAAAAACCTCTCCCTTGCTCAGTGTTCAGCGCTGGCCTACATGCTGCAGGTATCAGAGGAGGTTCTGGATGTGTTTGACCTGAAGGAATACAAGACATCAGAGGAGGGTCGTAGGAGACTGCTCCCAGCTGTGAGAGGCTGCAGGAAAGCTCTGTAAGTATTCATGTAAATATCGCACACCAAAATGTTGTAGTTATAGCAGTATTTTCATTGGCTAACTTAACTTTCTATCAGCTGAAAACTCTTAAACTGATCAGAAAAGTTGTCGCATTAAGCCATGAATGCACGACGTATACATGATTCGCTAGCTGGGAAAGCTAAGCATAACCTTTTAATACAACCTGTCTGTCATTGTATGTCTTCTGTGTTGGCAGACTCACTGGCTATAAACTCACAGACTCATTCTGTGAAGTGTTGGCTTCAGTTCTCAGTTCAACCCCCTCACACCTGAGAGAGCTGGACCTGAGTAACAATGACCTGAAGGATTCAGGAGTGAAGCTGCTCTCTGCTGGACTGGGGAATCCCCACTGTAAACTGGAGACTCTGAGGTCAGTATTCCTGTAGTTGGTCAACAAGTGATAACTGTTCACCAGATCCACATGTGTTTACCAGACACACATAGTCCACACCATATGTGTTTGGACAGTGAAGCTTACAGTTTTACATGTTGTGCTATGCTCCAGCATTTTGGATTTGAGATAGAATGTTTCATATTAGGTGACAGTACAGAATGTCACCTTTTATTTTAGGGTATTTTCATACATATTTGTTTTACGTTTTAGATATGAAAGCACTTTATGTATCTAGTTCTCCCATTTGAAGAATTCTTAATTATTTTGACAAATTCACTTATATTGTATTAAAGTAGTCATAAGTTTAGTTTAGTGAAGTTTAGTTAAGTTTAGTATTTGGTCCCATATTCCATGCCTGCAGTGACCACTATACACATTTTGCCAATTGGATTTGGATCCCTCTGCTACTTGGAACCCTACTAATTCCACGACTGGTCTATCGACGTCACCACACAAGGAGGCAAAAACAGACTTTCCTCCATCGCAACGTCCATCTAAGGCCCTTATCCTAGCTTGCTAACTGTCTGAATCCCCAGCCAGCCCAACCGATCACTTGGCTATGCATGCCTCTCTCTATTATCAATATGCCTTGTCCATTACTGTCTTGGTTAGTGATGTCTGTCTTATTTCACTGTAGAGCTTCACTGTAGAACCATGTTGTTCCAACTCCCACATATGCGATGATATCACCTGGTTTAAACGTCTCTAGAGACTATATCTCTCTCAATGTATTCATCGACCTGGCTAAGGCTTTCGACTCTGTCAATCACCGTATTCTTATTGGCTGACTCAACAGCCTTGGTTTCTCAAATGATTGCCTCGCTTGGTTCACCAACTACTTCTCCGATAGAGTTCAGTATGTCAAATCGGAGGGCCTACAGGGTTCAATTCTCGGGCCGACTCTCTTCTCTGTATACATCAATGATGCCGCTCTCGCTGCTGGTGATTCTTTGATCCACCTCTACGCAGACGACACCATTCTGTATACCTCTGGCCCTTCGTTGGGCACTGTTTTAACTAATCATACTACACCGGCTCCGACACTCGTCGAATGTGGCAGGGCTTGCAAACTATTACAGACTACAAACGGAAGCACAACCTCGAGCTGCCCAGTGACATGAGTCTACCAGACGAGCTAAATCACTTCTATGCTCGCTTCGAGGCAAGCAACACTGAGGCATGTATGAGAGCATCCGCTGTTCCGGACGACTGTGTGATCACGCTCTCTGTAGCCGACGTGAGTAAGACCTTTAAACAGGTCAACATACACTAGGCTGCGAAGCCAGACGGATTACCAGGACGTGTGCGCCCGGCATATGCTGACCAACTGGCAGGTGTCTTCACTGACATTTTCAACATGTCCCTGATTGAGTCTGTAATACCAACATGTGTCAAGCAGACTACCATAGTCTCTGTGCCCAAGAACACAAAGGCAACCTGCCTAAATGACCACAGACCCGTAGCACTCACGTCCGTAGCCATGAAGTGCTTTGAAAGGCTGGTAATGGCTCACATCAATACTATTATCCCAGAAACCCAAGACCCACTCCAATTTGCATATCGCCCAAACAGATCCACAGATGATGAAATCTCTATTGCACTCCACACTGCCCTTTCCCACCTGGACAAAAGGAACACCTATGTGAGAATGCTATTCATTGACTACAGTTCAGCGTTCAACACCATAGTACCCTCAAAGCCCATCACTAAGCTAAGGAACCTGGGACTAAACACCTCCTTCTGTAACTGGATCCTTGAATTCCTGGTGGACCCCCCCAAGTGGTAAGGGTAGGTAGCAACACATCTGACACGCTGATCCTCAACACTGGAGATCCCCAGGGGTGCGTGCTCAGTCCCCTCCTGTACTCTCTGTTCACCCACGACTGCATGGCCAACACCATCATTAAGTTTGCAGACGACACAACAGTGGTAGGCCTGATAACCGACAACGACGAGACAGCCTATAGCGAGGAGGTCAGACCTGGCCGGGTGGTGCCAGAATAACAACCTATCCCTCAACGTAACCGAACTAAGGAGATGATTGTGGACTACAGGAAAAGGAGCACCGAGCACGCCCCTATTCTCATCAACAGGGCTGTAGTGGAGCAGGTTGAGAGCTTCAAATTCCTTGGTGTCCACATCAACAACAAGCTAGAATGATCCAAACACACCAAGACAGTCGTGAAGAGTGCACGACAAAGCCTATTCCCCCTCAGGAGACTGAAAAGATTTGGCATGGGTCCTGAGATCCTCAAAAGGTTCTACAGCTGCAACATCGAGAGCATCCTGACCTGTTGCATCACTGCCTGGTACTGCTAGGCCTCCGACCGCAAGGCACTTCAGAGGGTAGTGCGTACGGCCAAGTACATCACTGGGGCAAAGCTGCCTGCCATCCAGGACCTCTACACCAGCCACCCCAATCATAGATTGTTCTCTTTTCTACCGCATGGTACCGGAGTGCCAAGTCTAGGACAAAAAGGCTTCTCAACAGTTTTTACCCCCAAGCCATAAGACTCCTGAACAGGTAACCAAATGGTTACCCAGTCTATTTGCATCGTGTGCCCCCCCCAACCCATCTTTTACGCTGCTGCTACTCTGTTTATCATATATGCATAGTCACTTTACCGATACATTCATGTACAAACTACCTATATTGGCCCGACCAACCAGTGCTTCCTCACATTGGCTAACTGGGGTATCTGCATTGCGTCCCACCACCCGCCAACCCCTCTTTTTACGCTACTGCTACTCTGTTCATCATATATGCATAGTCACTTTAACCATATCTACATACTCTCTCAATCAGCCTGACTAACTGGTGTCTGTATATAGCCTTGCTACTGTTATTTTCAAATGTCTATTTACTGTTGTTTTATTTCGTTACTTACCTACACACACACACACACACACACACACACACACACACACACACACACACACACACACACACACACACACACACACAACTTTTTTTTTTTTGCACTATTGGTTAGAGCCTGTAAGTAAGCATTTCACTGTAAGGTCTACTACACCTGTTGTATCTGCGCACGTGACAAATAAACTTTGATTTGATTTAACTTCCAGATGAGCTTCATAAAACTTCAACCGATCGCTGCCGCACCATTATCACTACTCTGGACGGTTCTGACTTAGAATATGTGGACAAATACAAATACCTAGGTGTCTGTTTAGACTATAAACTCTCCTTCCAGACTCAAATTAAACATCTCCAATCCTAAATTAAATCTAGAATTGGCTACCTATTTCACAACCAAAGCATCATCACAACAAAGCATCCTTCACTCATGCTGCCAAACATACCCTCGTAAAACTTACCATCCTACCGATCCTCGACTTCGGCGATGTCATTTACAAAATAGCCTCCAACACTCTACTCAACAAATTTGATGTAGTCTATCACAGTGCCATCTGTTTTGTCACCAAAGCCCCATATACTACCCACAACTGTGACCTGTATGCTCTCGTTGGCTGGCCCTCGCTTCGTACTCGTCGCCAAACCCACTGGCTCCAGGTCATCTACAAGTCTCTGCAAGGTAAAGCCTCGCCTTGTCTCAGCTCACTGGTCACCATAGCAGCACCCACCCATAGCACGCGCTCCAGCAGGTATATCTTACTGGTCACCCCCCAAGCCAATTCTTTCTTTGGCCGCCTTTCCTTCCAGTTCTCTGCAGTTCTCTGCTGCCAATGACTGGAAGAACTACAAAAATCTCTGAAGCTGAGACTCTCACTAGCTTTAAGCACCAGCTGTCAGAGCAGCTCACAGATCAATGCACCTGTACATACAGTGGGGAGAACAAGTATTTGATACAATGTCGATTTTGCAGGTTTTCCTACTTACAAAGCATGTAGAGGCCTGTAATTTTTATCATAGGTACACTTCAACTGTGAGAGACGGAATCAAAAATCCAGAAAATCACATTGTATGATTTTTAAGTAATTAATTAGCATTTTATTGCATGACATAAGTATTTGATCACCTACCAACCAGTAAGAATTCCGGCTCTCACAGACCAGATAGTTTTCTTTTAAGAAGCCCTCCTGTTCTCCACTCATTACCTGTATTAAATTTAAAAAATTATGACATTAACCTTGTGACTCTACAAACTTGTTGAATTAATTTGCAGTTAGTCTTGGTTTTGTTTTAAATTATGTTTTTCCTAATAGAAACTGAATGGTGAATAATGTCCCGTCATTTTGGAGTCACTTCACTTGTATTGTCAGTAAGAATAGAAGATGTTTCTGAACACTTCTACATTCATGTGGATGCTACCATGATTAGGAATAATCATTAATGAATTGTGAATGATGAAGAATGAGAAAGTTACAGAGGCACAAAGGTCAGACCCCCTCTGTTATTGGTAATGGTGAGAGTTTAGCATGTTTTGTTGTAGCCTCTGTTATTGGTAATGGTGAGAGTTTAGCATGTTTTGTTGTAGCCTCTGTTATTGGTAATGGTGAGAGGTTAGCATGTTTTGTTGAAGACTCTGTTATTGGTAATGGTGAGAGGTTAGCATGTTTTGTTGTAGCCTCTGTTATTGGTAATGGTGAGAGGTTAGCATGTTTTGTTGTAGTCTCTGTTATTGGTAATGGTGAGAGGTTAGCATGTTTTGTTGTAGCCTCTGTTATTGGTAATGGTGAGAGGTTAGCATGTTTTGTTGTAGCCTCTGTTATTGGTAATGGTGAGAGGTTAGCATGTTTTGTTGTAGCCTCTGTTATTGGTAATGGTGAGAGGTTAGTATGTTTTGTTGTAGCCTCTGTTATTGGTAATGGTGAGAGGTTAGCATGTTTTGTTGTAGCCTCTGTTATTGGTAATGGTGAGAGGTTAGCATGTTTTGTTGTAGCCTCTGTTATTGGTAATGGTGAGAGTTTAGCATGTTTTGTTGTAGCCTCTGTTATTGGTAATGGTGAGAGGTTAGCATGTTTTGTTGAAGACTCTGCTATTGGTAATGGTGAGAGGTTAGCATGTTTTGTTGTAGACTCTGTTATTGGTAATGGTGAGAGGTTAGCATGTTTTGTTGTAGACTCTGTTATTGGTAATGGTGAGAGGTTAGCATGTTTTGTTGTAGCCTCTGTTATTGGTAATGGTGAGAGGTTAGCATGTTTTGTTGTAGCCTCTGTTATTGGTAATGGTGAGAGGTTAGCATGTTTTGATGTAGCCTCTGTAACATTCTCACTCATTATTATTCATGATTTATTCATGATTTTTCTTAATCATGGCATCATCAGGATTAATTTTGTATTTGTTTAGAAACATGTCATCTACTCACTTACTCCAGTCATCATCCACCATTCAGTTACTATTGGGCAAAACACAACCAAAACAAACTGCAAATGAAGCCAACTAGTTTACAACCAAATACTCAACTTTGATAAACTATAAGTGAATTGGTAAGAATACTTTTGACTTCTTCAAATGGGGGACTGGATAAATAAAGTGTTTTAATTTCTAAACGGTGAAACAGATATGTATTAAAATATCCTCAAATAAAAGGTGACATTATAAACTATATGGTGTGGACTGTATACTCAATACAATCTAAATCTGATACCTCACTGTCTAAATAGATATGGTGTGGACTGTATACTCAATACAATCTAAATCTGATACCTCACTGTCTGTCTTTTGACTGATACTGCTTTTTAAACTGCTCTGGTCAGTGTCGTGTCTTTGGCATCATTAAAGGGAAGACTGTTATTTTATCAAATAAATTCTCTGTAATTATTATTACGTGATTAACTAATCATGTAAATGTACATAACTAGGAAGTCGGGGCACCAAGGAAAATCTTCAGATTACAAAGTTATAATTTTCCTAATATAGCTCTTCAGATATTTTAATATCTGATCAATTAAGTCTTCGAATTAATGAATTATTCTTTACCTCACGTTAGTCTCATTCAAACATCATAAATTGTACGAATTTACTATTAATCATCCATACATCAATTGTCTTAATCATGTATTTACTAACTAACTAAATAATCACAGAAATACTACAACAAACAAACAGTAGAT
>NW_024607036.1:0-16156 GCF_018296145.1 Oncorhynchus tshawytscha | reverse complement strand
TAGATGTTAGTTGGTGGTATTTAATAGTGGAATATAGAAGGTGGTGTGTAATAGTGGTATATAGATGTTAGTTGGTGGTATTTAATAGTGGTATATAGTTGGTGATATGTAATAGTGTTAAATAGATGTAGATGTAATCGTGGCTCTTTTTTGTCCTTACCCCTTTCTTTTTATTTTTGTATCACAAAATGCAACCTGACCGATCACACACTCCTGCACAGCAGCTGTAAGCATGCACAAATAAATGTCCTAACGCCTTGATACCAAAGAAGGAGAAGAAGGATTTGACGCCATGATACCAAAGAAAGAGAAGAAGGATTAGGTAAGGGGTATGGTTACGGTAAGGAGTTAATTTCAGGGTTAGGTTATGGACGTCGCAAGGAACCTTTATACCATTAGTTTTGTTTCCGTCCATACTACTGTAAGTGTGACACCGACCTTATTGTTTTGCTTCTTCTACTCGTGCCGACCGGCTCCACTGCTGATGACAAAATAACATGAATCTTATGATCGATAATTAACCCAACTCGATGTTTCCCCTGCTGATTATTATTGACGATAAACCGTTTTTCATTGATGAGCGGCAGTGAGGCAGAGGCTAATTGGGACAGAACGTCACTGTTCAAATCTACCGGAAGGAAACGTGAGTTGCTTTGCCAATGTTAGCAACATTATTCTATTACATACATTGGCAAGCTAGATCAATGCGAGTAAACAGACACATGGCTAAGTTAGCAACTCTTCTTTCTGAAAGCCTCGTCTCGTGCATTGAGCTATGGAATAACTAGTGGGGGGCGTCCCTATAGTCTAAAGAGGCTTCCTCACATTGGGAGCATCTCAATTGTATTTCCTTGATACCCCGAGTGTCCCTCTTCTTCTCTTCTCAAAGCACATTGGAGCAGAAGATCTGAGGATCCTGACTACTTCATTCCAGTGTTCTTTCAAAACGGCCTCTCAGGAAATGCTTTTGAGAGGGTTTGAGAGCAATGGCTGTCTTCTGCGCTGACCTGACAAACATCAGGACGGACACCAAAATATAGCTTTGGTGCAATATTCAGAGGTATGTGGTACATTTTCACAAATAAGTACAAAACTCAAAGCAGATCATCAAAAATGCAGTTGATTCAAAACTCATTTTAAATTGACTTAGTACAAAACACCAAATCAGTCACTTTTCCACCAAAACTTAGTGTTTCATCTAGAAATACATGTTTCACATTGCAATACATGTTCATATAAAGTAATTGCCTTTCACAATGCTCACATTACTTTTGGCTATGATTGTCTTCTCTTTTGTTAAAATACATTTTACTGTTACTTAATCCGACTGTTCTTAATTGATGATCACTTAAGCATTTAAAAAAAAATCTAACTTTATTTGTCACATGCGCCGAATACAACAGTGTAGGCTTTACCGGGAAATGTTTACTTACCAGCCCTTAACCAACAGTGCAGCTCAAGAAGAAGAAAATATTTACCAAGTAGACTAAAATAAAAAGTAACACAACAAGAATAACAATAATGAGGCTTTAAACAGGGGGCACCGGTGCAGAGTCAGTGTGCAGGGGTACAGGCTAGTTGAGGTAATCTGTACATGTAGGTGGGGGCGGAGTGACTAAGCATATGTAACAACCAACCAGCAAGTAGCAGCAGTGTACAAAAGGGAGGGGAGGGGTGGTGGTGTCATTGTAAATTGTCCAGTGAAGAATTTATTAATTTTTCAGCAGTCTTATGGCTTGAGGGTAGAAGCTGTTGAGGAGCCTTTTGGTCCTAGACTTGGTGCTCCGGTACCGCTTGCCGTGTGGTAGCAGAGAAAACAGTCTATAACTTGGGTGACTGGAGTCTCTGACAGTTTTATGGGCTTTCCTCTGACACCGCCTATTATATAGGTCCTGGATGGCAGGAAGCTTGGCCCCAGTGATGTACTGGGCCATTCACACTACCATCTGTAGTGCCTTACAGTCAGATGCCGAGCAGTTGCCATTCCAGACAGTGATGCAACCGGCCAGGATGCTCTCAATGCTGCAGCTGTAGAACCTTTTGAGGATCTGAGGACCCATGCCAAATCTTTTCAGTCTTCCGAGGGGGAAAAGGCTTTGTCGTGCCCTCTTCGACTGTCTTAGTGTGTTTGGACCATGTTAGTTTGTTGGTGATGTGGACCCCAAGGAACTTGAAGCTCTCAATCTGCTCCACTGCAGCCCCGTTGATGAGAATGGGGGCTTGCTCGGTCCTCCTTTTTCTTGTAGTCCACAATCATCTCCTTAGTCTTGCTCACATTGAGGGAGAGGTTGTTGTCCTGGCACTACACTGACAGTTCTCTGACCTCCTCCCTATAGGCCGTCTCATCGTTGTCGGTGATCAGGCCTACCACTGTTGTGTCGTCAGCAAACTTAAGGATGGTGTTGGAGTGTTGTTTGGCCACGCAGTCGTGGGTGAACAGGGAATACAGGAGGGGACTAAGTACACACCCTGAGGGGCCCCAGTGTTGAGGATCAGTGTGGCAGACGTGTTGTTGCCTATCCTTACCACCTGGGTGTGGCCCGGCCTGTCAAGAAGTCCAGGATCCAGTTGCAGAGGGAGGTGTTTAGTCCCAGAGTCCTTAGCTTAGTGATGAGCTTCGTGGGCATTATGGTGTTGAACACTGAACTGTAGTCAATGAACAGCATTCTCACATAGGTGTTCCTTTTGTCCAGGTGGGAAAGGGTAGTGTGGAGTGTGATTGAAATTGAGTAATCTGTGGATCTGTCGGGGATGTATGCGAATTGAAGTGGGTCTAGGGTTTCTGGGATGAATGTGTTGATGTGAACCATGACCAGCCTTTCAAAGCATGTGCTATGGGGCAGTAGTCATTTAGGCAGGTTAACTTGGTGTTCTTGGGCACAGGGACTATGGTGTTCTGAATGTATGGTTGTCTGCTCAGAGTACGCATCCTGGTGAATGTTAGCAAAGAGACTAGGGTCTAGGGTGTCCGGGAGGATGCTGTTGATGTGAGCCATGACCAGCCTTTCAAAGCACTTCATGGCTACCGACGTGAGTGCCACGGTGCGGAAATAATTTAGGCAGGTTACCTTCGCTTCCTTGGGCACAGGGACTATGGTGGTCTGCTTGAAACATGTCGGTATTACAGACTTGGTCAGGGAGAAAATGTCAGTGCATGTCAGTGCATGCTTTGAGTACACGTCCTGGAAATCCGTCTGGCCTAGCGGCTTTGTGAATATTGGTCTGTTTAAATGTTTTGTTCACATTGGCTGCCAAGAGCATTATCACACAGTCACCCAGAACAGCTGGTGCTCTCATGCATGCTTCAGTGTTGCTTGCCTCGAAGCGAGCATAAAAGTCATTTAGCTTGTCTGGTAGGCTTGCGTCACTGGGCAGCTCGCGTCTGGGTTTCCCTTGTAGTCCGTAATAGTTTTCAAAACCTGCCACATCTGACGAGCATCAGAGCCGGTGTAGTAGGATTCAATCTTAATCCTGTATTGACACTTTGCTTGTTTGATGGTTGGTCTGAGGGTATAGCGGGATTTCTTATAAGTGTCCGGGTTGGTCTCCCGCTCATTGAAAGTTGCAGCTCTAGCCTTTAGCTCGATGCGGATGTTGCCTGTAATCCATGGTTTCTGGTTGGGATATGTACGTACTAGAGGTCGACCGATTATGATTTTTCAATGCCGATACCGATTATTGGAGGACCAAAATAGTCGCTGTCGATTAATCGGCCAATGTTTTTAGAATTTATTTGTAATAATGACAATTACAACAATACTGAATGAACACTTATTTTAACTTAATATAATACATTAATAAAATCAATTTAGCCTCAAGTAAATAATGAAACATGTTCAATTTGGTTTAAATAATGCAAAACCAAGTGTTGGAGAAGAAAGTAAAAGTGCAATATGTGCTATATAAGAAAGCTAACGTTTAAGTTCCTTGCTCAGAACATGAGAACGTATGAAAGCCGGTTGTTCCTTTTGACATGAGTCTTCAATATTCCCAGGTAAGAAGTTTTAGGTTGTAGTTATTATAGGAAATTAAAGGACTATTTCTCTCTGTACCATTTGTATTTCATTAACCTTTGACTATTAGATGTTCTTATAGGCACTTTAGTATTGCCAGTGTAACAGTATAGCTTCCATCTTCCTCCTCGCTCCTCCCTGGGCTCGAACCAGCAACACAACAACAACAGCCATCATCGAAGCAGCGTTACCCATAGAGAGCAAGGGGAACAACTACAAGAAGGCTCAGAGTGAGTGACGTTTGAAACGCTATTAGCATGTGCTAACTAGCTAGCCATTACACTTCAGTTACACCAGTCTCATCTCGGGAGTTGATAGGCTTGAAGTCATAAACGGCGCAATGCTTGACGCACAACGAAGAGCTGCTGGCAAAACGCACGAAAGTGCTGTTTGAATGAATGTTTACGCGCCTGCTTCTGCCTACCACCGCTCAGTCAGATACTTAGATACGCAGGACACGCTAGATAATATCTAGTAATATCATCAACCATGTGTAGTTAACTAGTGATTATGATTGATTGTTTTTTGACTGTCCGTCCGTCGGTGCAGAGTGATGACGTCATCAGAAGGTGGGGAGGCAGTGCTTCTGGTTGGAGAGGGAACTTCGTTCTCTGCCGCTCTGAGCCGGATCGTCGCCACGGAGACAAATGACATCACCTCGGGGACCGATGACATCACCAGGGAGACCGATAACATAGCCGGTGGGAGGGGTTTGAGGATCACAGCCACCTGTCTCCAGACCAAAGAGGAGGCGCTACGACACCACGGCTCCGCCCACAACATACACACAATCACACACTCAGGTAGCTCCGCCCACAACATACACACAATCACTCACTCAGGTAGCTCCGCCCACAACATACACACAATCACACACTCAGGTATCTCCGCCCACAACCGCACCATTAAAGATTGTGGATAAATGAAGACGACTCAAGCCATTTACAGATTTGTGTTAATGGTTTCTGTCTGTGTAAGTGGGTGTTGCTTTTCTTCGTAACATCTGGCTTGGAGAGAGGGAAAAGCTGCTTCTGGTCTACTTATTGCCCCACCTATCCTTTCTCTTCCGTCTCTGACACCATCACACACTCCAATTAGAGACAGGCTGGGTGTGTGTGTTCTATTCTGTTTTGTTTCTGAATGCACAATGTGATGTCCTTATGTACAGTTGGTCTAATGTCTGTCTGTGTGTGTGTGTGTGTCAGGTGGGGAGGTGCTGTTTGAGGTGGATTGTACGCGTCTGTCAGAGTGTGTGTGTCTGCGTGGTCGACAGTTTGACCGCGTCATCTTTAACTTCCTCACTGCGGTCGGAAGAGTGGTGTGAAGAAGAACAGGCTGCTGCTCAAACACTTTTTCCTCAGGTGAGACACACACACACACACACACACACTGTTGAATCTCATCTCACCTCTAAGTGTGTGTGTGTAGCTGTGTGGGGGTGCTGAAGGAGGAAGGGGAGGTGCTTGTGTCTCTGTGCAACGGGCAGGGCGGGACTCCAGCCGACCGGCCAATGAGAGAGTGGCACAACAGCTGGCAGGTGGTCGCCATGGCAGCAGAGGCAGGGCTTATCCTGAACGAGGTCCGCTCCTTCGATGGCGAGAAACCTGACAGTTACCAATCCACCGGGTACAGGTGAGCTGATGGCGTCTTGAGTAGGAGTGCTGATCTAGGATCAGATCAAAATGAATGAGAGGATATGGACATCGTGGCAAACCAACCAATAAATCAAATGTATTTATAAAGCCCTTTACCCAGCCTAAAAGTTCACAGAGCAGATACCGGGCCTAAAAGCCCACAGAGCAGATACCGGGCCTAAAATCCCACAGAGCAGATACCCACATAGCAGATACCCAGCCTAAAGGCCCACAGGGCAGATAACCAGCCTAAATGCCCACAGAGCAGATACCCGGCCTAAATGCCCACAGGGCAGATACCCAGCCTAAAAGCCCACAGGGCAGATACCCGGCCTAAATGCCCACAGAGCAGATACCCTGCCTAAATGCCCACAGAGCAGATACCCGCCTAAAAGCCCACAGGGCAGATACCCGGCCTAAATGCCCACAGAGCAGATACCCTGCCTAAATGCCCACAGAGCAGATACCCGGCCTAAAAGCCCACAGGGCATATACCCGGCCTAAAAGCCCACAGGGCATATACCCGGCCTAAAAGCCCACAGGGCATATACCCGGCCTAAAAGCCCACAGGGCAGATACCCGGCCTAAAA
Organism: Oncorhynchus tshawytscha; assembly: GCF_018296145.1. NCBI lineage: Eukaryota > Metazoa > Chordata > Actinopteri > Salmoniformes > Salmonidae > Oncorhynchus > Oncorhynchus tshawytscha. The sequence goes on along the minus strand of NW_024607036.1, from coordinate 9,919 downwards.
GCCCACAGGGCATATACCCGGCCTAAAAGCCCACAGGGCATATACCCGGCCTAAAAGCCCACAGGGCAGATACCCGGCCTAAAAGCCCACAGGGCAGATACCCGGCCTAAATGCCCACAGAGCAGATACCCGGCCTAAATGCCCACAGAGCAGATACCCGCCCTGAAAGCCCACAGAGCAGATACCCGTCCTGAAAGCCCACAGAGCAGATACCTGTCCTGAAAGCCCACAGAGCAGATACCCGTCCTGAAAGCCCACAGAGCAGATACCCGTCCTGAAAGCCCACAGAGCAGATACCCGTCCTGAAAGCAGAAGGCAATGCAGCAGCAAACATACCTCACTGGTAGTTAAAGAACGTAGCAAACATTGAATTGAGGTGAAGGCACCCAAGAGGAAGGGTTTTGTTGACTGTGTGTTTGTGTATGTTGTCAGGAGCCAGGATAAGGGTTTCCATGCAGAGCAGGGCGTGACTCATGTGTTCAGTCGTAGTGTGGCCTGCAGCGCCCCCCAGAGGAAGGACATGAAGCAGCACATTCTGGGAGGACGACCATTGACCTACCACATACCTGCTGAACTTTCACATTACATACACAGGTACACACACACTGACCTACCACATACCTGTAGGGTGACCACATTTAAAATCCCCAAAATTGGGACAACAGGATGATTTTGTGGGACAACAAGATGATTTTGTGGGACAACAGGATGATTTTGCGGGACAACAAGATGATTTTGTGGGACAACAGGATGATTTTGCGGGACAACAGGATGGTTTTGCGGGACATTTGCAGGACAGTGTAGCCAACATGAATAAAAACGGATGAATATCATTATGGTTCCTCCAACGTCTGGCACTGCCCACACTCACTGCCCACACACACTGCCCACACACACTGCCCACACACACTGCCCACACACACTATCCACACACACTGTCCACACATACTGTCCACACACACTGCCCACACACACTGTCTCAAGTTAGGCATACCTCATTTCAAATAGGCCATTTCATCATCACTGTCCATCCTGATAATTCTTCACCTATTTTCCAGGGAAATGTCCTAACTGTGTCTGCATGCCAATCATTTTGTTTCATTCAAACTAGAGATACCAAACCAACGTTCACATGTTCAGGCTATCCTATCCACTGGCAACATTTTTTTTAAAGAGTTGAAGCAAGGCACATAATTGTCCTTCATATGAAATTGCCACCTAGTTGCCATTGAAATGCATTGGGAGCTCATTTAAATATTGCTGTAGCACAAACAGTATAAATGCCTTCACTACTATTTTCTCCAGCATTCTAAGTTGGGCCCTCCTGTAATGCTTTTTAAAAGGTGTTTTCATGTTAATAGCTTCAAATGTTTCAGCTTTAAATAGTTTCCGCTGCAAATAGTCTGGGTAGCCATTTGATTAGATGTTCAGGAGTCTTATGACTTGGGGGTAGAAGCTGTTTAGAAGCCTCTTGGACCTATACTTGGCGCTCCGGCACCGCTTGCCGAGCGGTAGCAGAGAGAACAGTCTACAGTATGACTAGGGTGGCTGGAGTCTGATAAATTTTAGGGCCTTCCTCTGACACCGCCTGGTGTAGAGATCCTGGATGGCAGGAAGCTTAGCCCCAGTGATGTACTGGGCCGTTCGCTCTACCCTCTGTTATGCCTTGCGGTCGGAGGCCGAGCAGTTACCGTAAACCCCAGGAAGTGTAGCTGTTGCCTTGGCAGGAACTAATGGGGATCCATAATAAACCCCAGGAAGAGTAGCTGCTGCCTTGGCAGGAACTAATGGGGATCCATAATAAACCCCAGGAAGAGTAGCTGTTGCCTTGGCAGGAACTAATGGGGATCCATAATAAACCCCAGGAGGAGTAGCTGCTGCCTTGGCAGGAACTAATGGGGATCCATAATAAACCCAGGAAGAGTAGCTGTTGCCTTGGCAGGAACTAATGGGGATCCATAATAAACCCCAGGAGGAGTAGCTGCTGCCTTGGCAGGAACTAATGGGGATCCATAATAAACCCCAGGAAGAGTAGCTGTTGCCTTGGCAGGAACTAATGGGGATCCATAATAAACCCCAGGAGGAGTAGCTGTTGCCTTGGCAGGAACTAATGGGGATCCATAATAAACCCCAGGAGGAGTAGCTGCTGCCTTGGCAGGAACTAATGGGGATCCATAATAAACCCAGGAAGAGTAGCTGTTGCCTTGGCAGGAACTACTGGGGGATCCATAATAAACCCCAGGAAGAGTAGCTGCTGCCTTGGCAGGAACTAATCGGGATCCATAATAAAAACAAATACAAACAATAATTATTTTTTATTTAACTAGGCAGGTCAGTTAAGAACAAATTCTTATTTACAATGATTCGATGATCGGAGATTCGATCTAGCAATCTTTTGGGTACTGGCCCAACGCTTTAACCACTAGGCTCCCTGCCGCCCCAAATAATCAAGGGTCAAAACAACCACACATTGAACATTAACAATAAGCATAGAGGACATGGTGGTCTGTCAGACACTGTCCCTCATCTTATGGCAGACAGCAATGTAGTGCGCTGCCAATCCACAGCTCTGCATCCTTCCCCCAATAGGGGGATACGTTTTATATTTTTGACAGTCACACAAGTTCTAAAAGAATAAAGACATTTCAAATGTCATTATGTCTTTATACAGTGTTGTAACTCTCTCTCTCTTTCTCTACAGGGGTTTTCTCTCGAATTCTAATCATCCCGTCAGGCTGGTTCAGGACTTTCTGGTTCAGGCCCTGGAGAGGGAATGGCCTGTCTCCATGGTTACAGAGCACCTCCCCCTGCTCATACACTCCTCCCCCCAGAGACTAAATGCATGTTGCCCTGAGATACAAGACACACATACACATTGCTACTGGCTACACCCCTCCCACACACACACCACTTCACACACACCCTCAGATGATCACAAACACATAGACACTCTACTGGCAGACACACACATAACCTACGACTCAGAGGATGAGGGAAGGGAGAGAGAGTGTAGCAGCCATTTTAAGGAGTGTGTAGGTGAGGGAGAGGAGTGTGTAGGTGAGGGAGAGGAGTGTGTAGGTGAGGGAGAGGAGTGTGTAGGTGAGGGAGAGGAGTGTGTAGGTGAGGGAGAGGAGTGTGTAGGTGTTGGGGGATACGTGCTGCGTCCTTCTCTACTGCCTCAGGTGGAGATACTGAGAGAGGAGAGAGAACACAGAGAGAGAGAGGAGGTTCTGCATGGTGTGAGCGGCCTAGTCTTTCAGAGAGTTCACATCAGTCCCTGGTCCCCCCCTGCCTTCCACGAGCTCCTCCTCTGGGGAGCATGGCCCAAAGCCTCTCAGTCAATCCCTGACCTGGGGCGGAGTTTGGAGCGTCTGCTGACCCCCTATGGGCTTTCCCTGGCTGAGGAGCAGGGGTCTCTGTGGCTGGCAGCCGAGCCGATGGGACGGCTAGGCCGGCTGTGGGCTGATGACCTCACTGATGGCGTCAGTGTGTGTCTGAACCTTGACCTTCTGGCGTCACTGGTCTACTCCCTACCTGACTGGCGCCTGCTCTGGTCACCTGACCCCCGCTTCCTTAACCACTTCCTGCTCCGCCCATTGCCAGAGCAACCGTTCCATCCCTTCTCCCTGTTTCCACAGAGCTTTGTTTATGACATCAGCTTCTGGGCGGGGCCAGACTGGCAGGAGGCAGCGTTTCATGCTCTAGTCAGGGAGGCCAGTAGAGAGATGGTAGAGAACGTTACGCTCATCGACACCTACACACCCAACACACAGACCGACACACACCCTGACGTAACACACACCTACACAACCAACACACTGACCGACACACACCCTGACGTAACACACACCTACACACAGACCGACACACACCCTGACGTAACACACACCTACACACCCAACACACAGACCGACACACACCCTGACGTAACACACACCTACACACCCAACACACAGACCGACACACACGCTGACGTAACACACACCTACACACAGACCGACACACACCCTGATGTAACACACACCTGCACACCCTACACACAGACCGACACACACCCTGACGTACCACACACCTACACACCCTACACACAGACCGACACACACCCTGACGTAACACACACCAGCTACTGTTACAGACTCACCTATCGCTCACACACACATGCCCTCTCACACACACGCGCGCTCAAACTCCACACACACCTGCAAAGCCTGCTGTCCACACGCATGCATCTCACCGTCAGGTAGTGTCTGTCTGTCTGTGAGAGATGAGTGCAGTGTTGTAATATGCTGTTGGTGTCCGGATGGTGTTGATGTCAGGATGGTGTTGGTGTGAGGATGGTGTTGATGTCAGGATGGTGTTGGTGTCAGGATGGTGTTGATGTCGTGTTGATGTCAGGATGGTGTTGGTGTTGTGTTGATGTCAGGATGGTGTTGGTGTTGTGTTGATGTCAGGATGGTGTTGGTGTCAGGATGGTGTTGGTGTTGTGTTGTGGAATGATGTTTGTGTCATTGGCCTCCACACTTACCCTGTAATGTCAAAGTGGAATGATGTTTTTCAAAATTTTTACAAATTAATAAAAAATGAAAAACTGAAATGTCATGAGTCAATCAGTATTCAACCCCTTTGTTATGGCAAATCTAAATACGTTCAGGAGTACACATTTGCTTAATAAGTCACATAATAAGTTCCACATAAGTGGGCTCCCTAGTGGTGCAGTGGTCTCAGGGACTGCATCTCAATGCTAGTGGTGCAGTGGTCTCAGGGACTACATCTCAATGCTAGTGGTGCAGTGGTCTCAGGGACTGCATCTCAATGCTAGTGGTGCAGTGGTCTCAGGGACTGCATCTCAATGCTAGTGGTGCAGTGGTCTCAGGGACTGCATCTCAACACTAGTGGTGCAGTGGTCTCAGGGACTGCATCTCAATGCTAGTGGTGCAGTGGTCTCAGGGACTACATCTCAACACTATAGGGCTCCCAAGTGGTGCAACGGTCTCAGGGACTGCATCTCAACGCTAGTGGTGCAGCGGTCTCAGGGACTGCATCTCAACGCTAGAGGGCTCCCTAGTGATGCAGCGGTCTCAGGGACTGCATCTCAATGCTAGTGGTGCAGTGGTCTCAGGGACTGCATCTCAACGCTAGAGGGCTCCCTAGTGATGCAGCGGTCTCAGGGACTGCATCTCAATGCTAGTGGTGCAGTGGTCTCAGGGACTGCATCTCAACGCTAGAGGGCTCCCTAGTGGTGCAGCGGTCTCAGGGACTGCATCTCAACGCTAGAGGGCTCCCTAGTGATGCAGCGGTCTCAGGGACTGCATCTCAATGCTGGTGGGCTCCCTAGTGGTTCAGCGGTCTCAGGGACTGCATCTCAACGCTAGTGGTGCAGCGGTCTCAGGGACTACATCTCAACGCTAGTGGTGCAGCGGTCTCAGGGACTGCATCTCAACGCTAGAGGGCTCCCTAGTGGTGCAGCGGTCTCAGGGACTGCATCTCAACGCTAGAGGGCTCCCTAGTGGTGCAGCGGTCTCAGGGACTGCATCTCAACGCTAGTGGGCTCCCTAGTGGTGCAGCGGTCTCAGGGACTGCATCTCAACGCTAGAGGGCTCCCTAGTGGTGCAACGGTCTCAGGGACTGCATCTCAAAGCTAGAGGGCTCCCTAGTGATGCAGCGGTCTCAGGGACTGCATCTCAACGCTAGTGGTGCAGCGGTCTCAGGGACTGCATCTCAACGCTGGTGGGCTCCCTAGGGGTGCAGCGGTCTCAGGGACTGCATCTCAATGCTAGTGGTGCAGTGGTCTCAGGGACTGCATCTCAACGCTATAGGGCTCCCTAGTTGTGCAGCGGTCTCAGGGACTGCATCTCAACGCTAGAGGGCTCCCTAGTGATGCAGCGGTCTCAGGGACTGCATCTCAATGCTAGAGGGCTCCCTAGTGGTGCAGCGGTCTCAGGGACTGCATCTCAACGCTATAGGGCTCCCTAGTGGTGCAGCGGTCTCAGGGACTGCATCTCAACACTATAGGGCTCCCTAGTGGTGCAGCGGTCTCAGGGACTGCATCTCAACGCTATAGGGCTCCCTAGTGGTGCAGCGTTCTCAGGGACTGCATCTCAATGCTAGTGGTGCAGCGGTCTCAGGGACTACATCTCAACACTAGTGGTGCAGTGGTCTCAGGGACTGCATCTCAATGCTAGTGGTGCAGTGGTCTCAGGGACTACATCTCAACACTATAGGGCTCCCAAGTGGTGCAACGGTCTCAGGGACTGCATCTCAACGCTAGTGGTGCAGCGGTCTCAGGGACTGCATCTCAACGCTGAGGGCTCCCTAGTGATGCAGCGGTCTCAGGGACTGCATCTCAATGCTAGTGGTGCAGTGGTCTCAGGGACTGCATCTCAGCTAGAGGGCTCCCTAGTGATGCAGCGGTCTCAGGGACTGCATCTCAATGCTAGTGGTGCAGTGGTCTCAGGGACTGCATCTCAACGCTAGAGGGCTCCCTAGTGGTGCAGCGGTCTCAGGGACTGCATCTCAACGCTAGAGGGCTCCCTAGTGATGCAGCGGTCTCAGGGACTGCATCTCAATGCTGGTGGGCTCCCTAGTGGTTCAGCGGTCTCAGGGACTGCATCTCAACGCTAGTGGTGCAGCGGTCTCAGGGACTACATCTCAACGCTAGTGGTGCAGCGGTCTCAGGGACTGCATCTCAACGCTAGAGGGCTCCCTAGTGGTGCAGCGGTCTCAGGGACTGCATCTCAACGCTAGAGGGCTCCCTAGTGGTGCAGCGGTCTCAGGGACTGCATCTCAACGCTAGTGGGCTCCCTAGTGGTGCAGCGGTCTCAGGGACTGCATCTCAACGCTAGAGGGCTCCCTAGTGGTGCAACGGTCTCAGGGACTGCATCTCAAAGCTAGAGGGCTCCCTAGTGATGCAGCGGTCTCAGGGACTGCATCTCAACGCTAGTGGTGCAGCGGTCTCAGGGACTGCATCTCAACGCTGGTGGGCTCCCTAGGGGTGCAGCGGTCTCAGGGACTGCATCTCAATGCTAGTGGTGCAGTGGTCTCAGGGACTGCATCTCAACGCTATAGGGCTCCCTAGTTGTGCAGCGGTCTCAGGGACTGCATCTCAACGCTAGAGGGCTCCCTAGTGATGCAGCGGTCTCAGGGACTGCATCTCAATGCTAGAGGGCTCCCTAGTGGTGCAGCGGTCTCAGGGACTGCATCTCAACGCTATAGGGCTCCCTAGTGGTGCAGCGGTCTCAGGGACTGCATCTCAACACTATAGGGCTCCCTAGTGGTGCAGCGGTCTCAGGGACTGCATCTCAACGCTGGGCTCCCTAGTGGTGCAGCGGTCTCAGGGACTGCATCTCAACGCTAGAGGGCTCCCTAGTGGTGCAGCGTTCTCAGGGACTGCATCTCAACACTAGTGGTGCAGTGGTCTCAGGGACTGCATCTCAAAGCTAGTGGTGCAGTGGTCTCAGGGACTGCATCTCAAAGCTAGTGGTGCAGCGGTTTCAGGGACTGCATCTCAACCCTAGAGGTGTCACTACAGTCCCTGGTTTGAATCTAGGCTGTATTACATCCGGCCGTGATAGGGAGTCCCATAGGAATGGGTGGCCAATATTAAACTGGTCCTGAACATCTCTACATTTTAGAGCATTGTATTTGGTGCTAACCATTCTCTAAGACTTAGACCGCAATTGAATTTGGTAATGAATAGTGTGGCTGTTGAGCAAGTTGAAGGAGGGTAAATGCTGGTGTTATCTTAGATTGTAAACTGTCATGTTCAAAACATGTACAAGCGATTTGGAAACTATTCAAACCCTTTGACACTCTCTACATTTTGTTACATTACAGCCTTTTTCGAAAATGTATTAAATTGTTTTCACCCCCTCATCAATCTAGATACATAATACAATACCCCATAACGACAAAGAATAAAAATAAAAAAAGGTTTTTAGAAATGTCTGCACATATAAAATATCACATTTACATAAGTATTCAGACCCTTTACTCAGTACTTGTTGAAGCACCTTTGGCAGTGATTACAACCGTGAGTATTATTGGGTATAACTCTACAAGCTTGGCACAATTTGGGGAGTTTCTCCCATTCTTCTCTGCAGATCCTCTCAAGCTCTGTCAGGTTGGAAGGGGAGTGTTGCTGCACAGCTATTTTCAGGTCTCTCCAAAGATGTTTCGATTGGGATCAAGTCCAGACTCTGGCTGGGCCACTCAAGGACATTCAGAGACTTTTCCCTAGCCACTCCTGTGTCGTCTTGTCTGTGTGCTTAGGGTCATTGGCAGCTGAACCTTTGCCCAAGTCGGAAGGCCCTGAGCGCTCTGGAGCAGGTTTTCATCAAGGATCTCTGTACTTGGATGCTGCCACCACCATGCTTCACCGTATGAATGGTGCCAGGTTTCCTCCAGATGTGACGCTTGGCATTCAGGCCAAAGAGTTCGATCTTGGTTTCATCAGACTAGAGAATCTTGTTTCTCATGGTCTGAGAGTCTTTAGGTGCCTTTTGGCGAACTCCAAGCGGGCTGTCATGTGTGTTTTACTGTAGAGTGGCTTCCGTCTGGCCAGTCTACCATAAAGGCCTGATTGCTGGAGTGCTGCTGAGATGGTTGTCCTTCTGTAAGGTTCTCCCATCTCCACAGAGAAACTGGAGCTCTGTCAGAGTGACCATCAGGTTCTTGGCAGTGGTGTAAAGTACTTAAGTAGTACTTGAAAGTATTTTTACTTAAAACCGGATCAGTGGGACGCTAGCCAACATCCAGTGAAATTGTGCGAAATTCAAAATCCAAAATTGGTAATATTAAACATTCATGAAAATACAAGTGTTACACATCAGTTAAAAGATTAACTTCTTGTAAGGGAATACCCCCCTGAAGTGGACAAAAATGAATGGGAAGTCATTGGCATCGGACAAACCATATACACATTGGCCAATACCACCCGATTCGGCGTTGATTCGTGCAAAGTGTATTGCAACTGCCATATGGCGATTGCCTATTGTAACACTTTAAAAATTCAACAGGTGGCGAATTCGCTCCACCATGGTTTTTCATATTGGGAAATGGCACCCAAGTCAACATCCAAAAGCAAAATTTTGAAAAAATGATTTTTTGTCAAAAACTTATCACCCCTTAAAAAAGTGCTTTCTGGACCGTTTTTCGAAATTCTTTCGATTTTTTTGTCAATTACACATGTGTAAGAACTGTATGAATATACTTTTGTCCAATTTTATCATCATATATTTTTTTTTTTTTACATGGGCATAAGTAATATGTTTTGTCCATTTTCAATATGATTTCATAGGAAGTCAAAAGTCAAAAGTCAAAAATGTCAAAATTTTGTAAAAACTTCACACACCCTTAAAAGTGCTTTCTGGACCGTTTTTTGTAATTTTGTGTCAATTACACACGTATAAGAACTGTATCAACATACTTTAGTTGTATTCTACCATATGAAATTTGACATGCTCAAAAATGCAAAATTGACTGGCCTGATGAACACAGGATGGCCGAGCAGTGATAGTTGTTCCTTTCCATCACTCGTTGTGTTGATTTCATCATGTCCATTTGGTGATGTCTTTTCACATACAATCATATTGCAAGTGCACGTGCATTTGCAATATGGTTCAATGGGCATTTACCATATGAAATTTGACATGCTCAAAAATCATGCAGAAATGCAAAATTGACTGGCCAGATGAACTCGGGATGGCCTGGCAGTGATAGTTGCTCCTTTCCATCGCTCGTTGTGTTGACTTCATCCTGTCCATTTTGTGATGTCTTTTCACATACAATCATATTGCAAGTGCACGTGCATTTGCAATATGGTTCAATGAGCATTTACCATATGAAATTTGACATGCTCAAAAATGCTAAATTGACTGGCCTGATGAACACAGGATGGCCGAGCAGTGATAGTTGTTCCTTT
>NW_024607035.1:0-16153 GCF_018296145.1 Oncorhynchus tshawytscha | reverse complement strand
ATGTATTTGATCATGTAAAATACAAAGGGGCATTGTGTCATGACTTTTTCTAGATCAGGGGTTCCCAAACTTCTTTGCATTGGGGACCCATTTTGTGATCAGGGACGCCTTCATAATATCAGAACACAATTCCTACATGAGAGTGTGATAAAGCATAGCTTCCAAGCAGTTTTACTATGACTTCTGCAGTGCTGGTTGGACTAATGAAGTCTCGGACCCTGGTAAAGAACATTATACAGCTCAAATGTGTCTCTCTGTATGTAGCGTTGTGTTGTCTCTGTTGTCTTGATGTGTGTTTTGTCCTATATTTATATGTTATTTATTTTGACATTTTTAATCCCAGCCCCTGTCCCCGCAGAGGTCTTTTGCCTTTTGGTAGGCCGTCATTGTAAATAAGTATGTGTTCTTAACTGACTTGCCTCGTTAAATAAAGGTTAAATAAATACAAATAATTACAGTGCAATTATGTTCAAATAAAAAACGTTGGGAATGTGTTACACTTATGCAGTGAAGTTGAGAAGAATTGGAACCAAGACCTTCAAATAAATTGAAGACATAAAAAATGTATTTATCTAGTTGTTTCATTTAGGCTTGTACATTTCTTCTAAACTGCTATTCAATTAATAGAATCAATAATAATTATGATAATAATACAATTTCTGATACATAAACACACATTCATCCAATTCATCTCATAGTAATATTTGATTTACATCTAGTTACAGTTGTTTAACTTCTCTCTCTCTCTCTAGATCTATCAGCTTCATGTCTCATTCACTCTGCTGCAAAAGGGCCGTTACTAGGGAAGCTAGCGTTGCTATGCGGGGCTACCAGCTAAAAGGCTAACGGCTAAATTAGCTTGTAGGCTAGAGGACTTTCATAAGTTCATAAAAACATAACATCTCAACAAACATATGTACATACCCCGGAAACATTACACTGGAATATGGTGCTTCTCCATTTGCTTACCTTCAAAATGAATACATCAAAAATGTACTAATTTAGCTGCTTTTGTCTTGCTGTCGACTCACTGGACAAACTTCTGTCAACAGCGCGAGCCCATAATTGAAGTGACGTCACAACCAGGGTTGTCAGGCTCAGCCAAAATGTCTAGACCAATGACGACCCAAAACCTGCCCACAAGGCCTGAAAACAAGACAAAAATAATAATTCAACAGCAGGAGAGGAGTTGGCACATTTAAATAATCATTATTGTGAGCTAATGTGACTGATAAAGGAAATATGTTGCAAGAGAAAATATAATTAAACTCGCCAGGCAATTTTCAGGCAATTGATGTTAACTTGTTTGACTGCAATGATTGTCAATAAATCCCTTATGTATGTGCATAACTATAGAGCATTCCAACAGTAGAGTTTGAGGGATGAAAATTGAGAGAACTTTTTTTAAACCTGTAAGCCTAATCTGACTGACTGTTACCTTCAGTCTAATGCATTCTCTCAACAACTAATTACTATAGAACTGTGACCCTGATCACAATTTTCAACATCAAATTTCAGTAACTAAACATGGTAATTAATAATTGAATAGGAACACAACGCTATTTATTAAATACTTTTGCCAGCACCATGTAGGCTACACAAGTGGCACAAATTGATTTGCAATTACTCCAGTGATATCGTCATTTCAACATATGTATTGTATCAAATGGTAGGCTACAGTACCCTACATAGGCACTGAAATTAATCGGCTAATTAATGGCCACATTTAATGTTAGTTTCATTGTGGACTTTTCCCCTTTACAGAGGCACATATTTCCATAATTTCAGTCTAAAATGTCCACTCGCGCAGCACTCCAGACCCAAGAACTGTACATGTAAAATATTTTGCTTGTTATAAACAACGTCGACATTAGAATGTTGTTTAAACCACCTCCGACCAAATGTATCTAATGCGCTCTAGAGCGCCTAAAGTCGTTCTCCTGTGCTTTGTCGCCTTATTTCTGGATGCACATCAGCTCTAGCGCGTTAATATGTTTTATGGAAAAGGGGTTGGAAATGGGTGTCTCCATAATGACAATCTAAATTGCCTACCTACAACTGGTAAGAAGTTGTTATGACGTGCAGGCACACCCATCTGGCCCTCCACCTCCCCACCACGCAATTCAATTTAAAAAAATATATATATGTAACCTTTATTTAACTAGGCATGTCAGTAAAGAACATATTCTTACTTACAATGACAGCCGCTGGGCCAATTGTGCGCCGCACTATAAGACTCCTTATCACGGCCGGTTGAGATTCTGCCTGGAATCGAACCAGGGTGTCTGTAGCGACGCCTCAACTCCTGAGACGCAGTGCCTTAGAACGCTGCGCCAATCGGGAGCTCTTGGTTTACATCTATATAGTTTAAAGAAAAATGCTATGGCCGCCGCAATGTAATTTAGAAGTTACCTAAAAACCCGCAACATCGTTTTCAAAGTAGACCAATTTTTTGGGAAAACCGCAACATGGCAAACCCTGCTCAAAACATTTAAACAGTGGCATCTAGTGGTCATACTGGTACTGCATCATACACCGCTAAATGCATGCCAAAATGTATAAAAAGTCAAATGTATTATAAATAAAATGAGAATTGAGTTGAAACAATTGGTCATTGTTTTAACACCGTGCATACCAATATCCCTGTGAGCCTCCCAGGCCCAAGTTGTACATCTAGGGGTTAAGAACATAAACAGTGGATGAATAATATTACATTGTATTGTATTGGACCTTCTAATCTTGTTCCACAGATCCCTGGTAGTTTCATCTGTTGTTGCTAGCAAACATAAGCAAATGTAAAATAAACAAATGTAAAATTGAAATTGCACTTTGAGAACCACTTGTAAAATTACATAGGAACAGACAATTGTGCCTCCTTGACTGGGTAGAAGACTCTACCTGTTTTACAAGATTTGTTACATCTGATTTTACCACCTCAAACAAATGCCTAAATGTATTTGTTCCACAAAGGTGCGTGAGCTCGAGACTGAGGTGGAGGCCGAGCAGAGAAGAGGTGCAGACTCAGTCAAGGGAGTCCGGAAGTATGAGCGCAGAGTCAAGGAGCTCACTTACCAGGTAAGAGAAAGTGCATTCTTCACACAGACAGGTTTGTGTATATAACTCTGGGACATTGATTCTTTGATCTTCTCCCACAGACTGAGGAGGATAAGAAGAATGTTAGCAGACTTCAGGACCTGGTAGATAAGCTGCAGATGAAAGTGAAGGCCTACAAGAGGCATTCTGAGGAAGCGGTGAGTCACAGACTTAGTCAAATACTCTGAAAGCATACAATCAAGAGAAAAAATCCCTAGTAAACATTACAAAACTTAAAGTTCCGTAAAATGTAGTTTGAAGTAAGTGTTGCTACAGCACATCAGTCAACAATGACAATTGATAGTGCAAGTAATTGCTGATGAAATTGTACACATTCGTGAGTGCCTCCTATCCGTTACCAACATAAAGGAGAGGGGGTTGAATATGAATTTGCTGCGCTGGGGGCTGGTCTAGTTATAGTGCTGGAGGCAGCGGATTGATCCCCCGTTCTGCCACTCACTTCCTCTGCTGTATCCTCTATCTCCCTGTATACATTGTTATCCTAAAAACAGAATATTAATTTGCTACCTGAAGCTTCAAACTTTAAATGCTGATGTTCTGCTCTCCCTCCCTTTCCTCACCCAGGAGGAAGCAGCAAACCAGCACATGTCTAAGTTCAGGAAGGTTCAGCATGAGCTGGAGGAGGCTGAGGAGCGTGCTGACATCGCTGAGACTCAGGTCAACAAGCTCAGAGCCAAGACCCGTGACTCTGGAAAGGTACAGAACTGCTTCTAAACCTGTACCTGACTCATGTTCAGATATGAACACATCAACACCACCTATGATTCAGTCTTCTCAGAGGTCAATACAGACCTTTTACACTCAACTGTATTGAAGATCTCTAAGAAGAACATTTCAGGAAGGGCTAAACAATCTAATGAGAGTTATTCAGTTGGTACTTCAACATCAAATATCCAAGCTGAGCACTGAGCACTAAAGACTTGATCCATTATATTCTATCCATATATTTATCATGTTCATTATTATTACTGATCCATTATATTCTATCCATATATTTATCATGTTCATTATTTTTTCTGATCCATTATAGTCTATCCATATATTTATCATGTTCATTATTATTACTGATCCATTATATTCTATCCATATTATTTATCCATTATATTCTATCCATATATTTATCATGCTCATTATTATTACTGATCCATTATATTATTTCTTTCTTCTTACAGGGAAAAGAAGTTGCTGAATAAACAAGACCAAAGTATTGAAGATCAAAGTCTTACCATTTTCCTGTGTTGCATAAAATATGATTTTCATGGTGAAATGTTGAGCATTGATTAAAAACATGTGGATCTACATACACTTCCTTTGTGACTGTGGACTTATTACTCAGCAAACAGTTTTTTCATACCATAAAATATTGTACTTTAATTAAAGGAGCAATCTGGGATTCCAACAACAACAAAGTGGTACCCCAACAAAGCAGACACATCAGATGAGGGAAGAGGCTGGAGAAATGTAACCACTCAAATGAATAGACTGAGCTATGGATGTAAGGTCTGACCAGCTAAACATCTAATTACAGTTTTAACCCTTTACAGTCAGGGGAATTGGCCTATATGGACAGGCCCACATTTAAATGTTTCTGTAAGAAAACGATTAGAGAGTGTAATACAATACAAAACTATTAATCCACTATGTTAGTTCTTAACACTTAGAGGCACAAAGTCCCTGGGAGGCTTACAGTGATATTTTAGTCACTCTCTCCAATTTGTTCCATCGCACTTGATTTTATTTAGAGTAAGATAGCAGCCTACATGTTGCCTAGCTTCCCAGACTCCATGCTCCGGCCAAACACTACGCCCACGTCCGCAGACGCTAGTTTTCTCTCCGCAATGAAGTGTGTAGCAAACGACAGATCAGCGGAAGGATTTAGTGTGAGTCGTCAGGCTAGATCAGCGGAAGGATTTAGTCTGAGTCGTCAGGCTAGATCAGCGGAAGGATTTAGTGTGAGTCGTCAGGCTAGATCAGCGGAAGGATTTAGTGTGAGTCGGAAGGATTTTTAGTGTGAGTCGTCAGGCTGTCAGCGGAAGGATTTAGTGTGAGTCGTCGTCAGGCTAGATCAGCGGAAGGATTTAGTGTGAGTCGTCAGGCTAGATCAGCGGAAGGATTTAGTGTGAGTCGTCAGGCTAGATCAGCGGAAGGATTTAGTGTGAGTCGTCAGGCTAGATCAGCGGAAGGATTTAGTGTGAGTCGTCAGGCTAGATCAGCGGAAGGATTTAGTGTGAGTCGTCAGGCTAGATCAGCGGAAGGATTTAGTGTGAGTCGTCAGGCTAGATCAGCGGAAGGATTTAGTGTGAGTCGTCAAGGATTTAGTGTGAGTCGTCAGGCTAGATCAGGCTTTAGTGTGAGTCGTCAGGCTAGATCAGCGGAAGGATTTAGTGTGAGTCGTCAGGCTAGATCAGCGGAAGGATTTAGTGTGAGTCGTCAGGCTAGATCAGCGGAAGGATTTAGTGTGAGGAAGGCTAGATTTAAGGATTTAGTGTGAGTCGTTTAGTGTGAGTCAGGCTAGATCAGCGGAAGGATTTAGTGTGAGTTTAGTGTGAGGCTAGATCAGCGGAAGGATTTAGTGTGAGTCGTCAGGCTAGATCAGCGGAAGGATTTAGTGTGAGTCGTCAGGCTAGATCAGCGGAAGGATTTAGTGTGAGGCTAGATCAGCGGAAGGATTTAGTGTGAGTCAGGCTAGATCAGCGGGCTAAGGAAGGATTTAGTGAGTCGTGGCTAGATCAGCGGAAGGATTTAGTGTGAGTCGTCAGGCTAGATCAGCGGAAGGATTTAGTGTGAGTCGTCAGGCTAGATCAGCGGAAGGATTTAGTGTGAGTCGTCAGGCTAGCTTACTCAAGAAAATACTTGTAATATTGGTAGTCACCGTTTGGATGCCACGGTGATACAGTCTACACTGCTCAATGGGGAGAGTTTTCGCCGGCAACACAATGACATGAGGCAGGCACAGTGTTCTAGCTCCTGCTTTCCTCAGTAAGAAATGGGAAGTAGCTAGACAGTGTAGTTAGACAGTGTAGCCAATATCAGGCCAGGGGGATGGCTAAAGCACATTTATCAGTGATGTAAAGTACTTAAGTAAAACTACTTTATGTTTAAGTATATTTCTGACCATTTTTATTCCACTATATTTCTAAAGAAGATAGTGTACTTTTTACTCCGTATATTTTCCCGGACACCCAAAAGTACTCGTTGCATTTTGAATGCTTAGCAAGACAAGAAAATGGTCCCATTCACGTACTTATCAGGAGAACATCCCTGCTCCTCCCTACTTCCTCTGATCTGGCGGACTCACTAACACGAACGCTTTGTTTGTGAATCATGTCTGAGTGTTGGAGTGTGCCTCTGGCTATCCGGAAATTCAAGACACAAGAAAATATTTCCATCAGCTCTGCTTGTATCCACTTATATCAGTGCATTCGCTACAAACTTAGCATTATGACATTTCTATTCGATCAAATAAGCCTCACGTTGTCACATGGAATGACGCTGGAGAGACGAAGCAGGTACAGGGAGTAAAACATTTAATATAGAACAGACATGGAATACATTTTGAAATCTATATTATTCAATTATTGCACCCAGACTGCTAGGGAAAGGCAGGAAGGAAGGCAGGTGTGTTAGTGCTGGGATGGAACAAGAGCCTGCACACCATGTGGATGAGCTGTCCAGAACCGGAGTTGCAGGCCCCTGATATACTGTTATTAACTGTCATTAAGCATTTGAGGTGACTGTCATTATAAAACTGTTTGTACACATTTGATGTATTTTAGCAGGGCTTTGGGAGGATTGGATAGCAACTCTTGATCCAATACATTTTAAGGCTGCTTTAAATGACTGTCTGTGCTCACAAAGTAGTTTTATCACCACAGACAGGAGTTTGCCTGAGACACCCCAGTGCTTTGGCTCAAGTCAGAGTTATTTTCATGATTCAATCCATTAAAATGTCACAGCCAGTAAAAATCCAAATGTGGATGTGAAATGTCAAATGCTTGTGGCATGTATCCACAAAACCACCAGTCTTGGCTCGGTTCATTCAGATCTTATTTTCCAGATCACATATCTCTCTGTAAATCTATTATGGTGTCAGCAATGTGAGAACCTTATGGTCGACTAATAAGGTCAAAATAATGTGAGGACCTCATGGTCGACTAATAAGGTCAAAATAATGTGCTGGCCTGTATCAGATCTCTCTGTGGTCCACAGTAAAGGTATGAGGTGTTCACCTTTCAGCATGCAGTGTGAAGTCAATGGAGGGTAAATGTAAAATAATCTAATACATTTACAAGGTTGAACACTTGGAAGAAATGGGGAGTTGTGTTTTTCAGCAAGATTTACAGATCTTTAGACAAACAAGTAGTCAACATGATTACTGTCAGTAACCTTCTCCAACCATGAGCCGAAACTGGGTGTCAGAAATACATGCAGCCTGAGGTCGTTAGGGTCGATTCATGACCCTCCGTCATAGAGATGGTATCAAACCACATCTTCTGAGCTGTTCTTGAAACTCCAAGTTGATCCCATACAGTCCATGACAGAGTTACAGGAAGCAAACTAAATCAACAGATCATTTACAAGCCCAATATAGACATTTTCAGAAACAGGTGTGTCAGAAATACATCCAGCTTCCACAGCAATATATCTCAGGTAATTTGGCATTGCTTTTTTGCTTATTCAGCAGATCTGCTTCCATTTGAGCCGTACACCAGAGGATATGACCATATATAATATATATTGTAGGAAGACACAGTCAGGTCCATAACAGAGAACATAAATAAAACTGGGAATCCCACAACCTCCTTTCAGCTGCAGCTGTTGGAACACAAGTGTCTCTGGGGGAGCAGGGGACTCTTCCTAGCCAAGCCTTTTGGAACACAAGCCTCTCTGAGAGAGCAGGGGACTCGTCCTACCCAAGGCTTTTGAAGGGTCAGGACAAGTGACAGACCGATCTACCAATGATCAGTGTTTAGAAACGATTAATTGGAAGACGGATTTAAATCAGGGGAAAAATTGAGTGTTCCTGTCTGCCTGTGAATGAGTTGAACAGAAGGTGTTGAATAGAAGTTTGTCCAGTTTAACTGCTGCTCTGGTAATAGCTTTGACCTCTATGGCAGCTGTTATATCTGGGATGACTGAAGACCTGATGATAGGAGCCTCTGCTTAATAGTCCTGCAATTTATACCACAAACAGGGCCATGTACCAAAACCTCATAATATGTTGAACAGTCATAATAACAGTCAACTTTAGTATCACAATCATCTCAGTAATGTTGTACTCAACTTGTTGGATCAGAATCAGGGCTGTGTTCATCAGGCACACCGTAGCAAAACTATAAGAAGCTGGTGGCCACCGGCCACAATTTCAATGAGCCTTGAGCATTTAACTTGGATGAAATTACACAACACACTCCCCGCCTCTCGTCATGTTCCGTTTCCGAGAACCACCTGATTTTTAATTTAATTTATTGAATTATTTCTCAAAAATGCGTTAAGATACAGATGTCAACAACCCTTCTAGGGTTAGAATTTCATTAGGATCCTCATTAGCTGTTGCTAAAGCAGCAGCTACTCTTCCTGGGGTCCACACAAAACATGACATCATACAGAACTTTAATAGACAAGAACAGCTCAAGGACAGAACTACATACATTTAAAACAATAAGAATAGAAGTTAAAAAGTCCTGTACAGACACAACACTGAGATAAACAGAGAGACATATTACTGTAGACCCACATTTAACATACATATGTTACATTTACAGTCATTAGCATCTATCAGGTACACAGATACCTATCAGTATACAGGCCTACAAGTTATTTAGGTCAGATAGGGGAGAGGCGTTGGGCTGTGAGGTGTTATTTTAAATGTATTTTTTGTAGCTCATTTTGATGTGATCATGGCTCTATATAATACTATGGGTTTCCTTGAATTTGTTTAGAATTTGGGGACTGTGAAGATACTATCTATGGATTAAATGTTGTTTAAATCCCCTAAGAAATCATGGTATTTTTTTTGTTCCAGTTTGGTGAGGAATCACCCCAACAGCTTTCTAATAGCTAGAATAATGTGGCACACAGACTGACTTTCTAGCTAATCTTCCTTCCTCAAGTAGTTATAGTTTCCTCCTTCAGAACCTGTTCATAATCCACTTCCCTCTTCCTATTTACTTGTTGAGACCTACATCTGTTTAAATTCACAATGTTGAAATGACATCAGTGTGGAACCAATGTGTCTGATCAACTTGCCCTCACACTCCATGGCCCTGGGACAGGACCTTTCTCTTTGGTCATATAGAATCATGATTCCAGAGTCTCTTAATGGTTGCGTGCCACGTCAGATTGCAATATCATATGATGTGTTTAGCTGCTTTGTTAAAGGGATAGTTCACCCAAATTACACATTTGTTTCCTTAACCCTGTAAGCAGTCTATGGACAAGGTATGACAGCAATGTATACTTTGGTTTAGTTTTCTTGGCAGTGGCTGGCACTGCTTCTAAATAACATTTTGAGGTACAAATCTCATCGGACCAATATTTTTATGCATCATGTTCAAATCATCTATAAGGGACTTTGTTGACCTCCACAATTCATTTTTAGATAGTTTTTAATGATTTGGGCAAAAATATATATAATATCGTTCCCAGGACATAAATGGGATTTGTGCCACAAATTCTAAAACGTTAGCATTTGGAAACAGTGCCAAGGAAACTAAACCAAAGTATGCATTGCTGTCATACAGTGTAAGGAAACTAATGTGTAATTTTGTAAACATCAATTCAAGCGGTTATGAGATCTAGCATGCATCTGCAATTGTGTTTAAGAACCACAGACGTCACAAAACCTGCAAATGAAAGTAAGCTGACAGAACTGCTCACTGCTCCATGACTGCCTTCTGACACCATGTATCTAGTCTGTGTTGGCTGACTGTCGGGCCTTCATTCCAACCTCTCCCGCCACTGTGGATTCTATTTATAGCCTTCTCATAAAACTGTGAAGCCTCCGCTCTGCTGACAAAGATATGTAGCCTCAAACACATTGAAATTTGAACCCTCTGGTAAATCTATATAAGTATAACATTACAGAATATATTATTTTGTTTTTGTCCTAAACGGGTCTATTTCTGTCCTATTTCAATAATTGTCTTGCAAATTCGTAGGCCTGTTGTGTTGTGTGTGTGTGGTGGGGGGGGTTCTTCACCTCTGAAAAACAATCAGCATTTAGTGTGAGTACTTCAGTCTCCCCTGTTCTTTTCAGCTGTAAGCTTTGGCCTTGTCAAGCGAAGAAGTTCGCAGAAACATCGATGGTCCCCTTTCAGTCAGTCAACTTCAATACCACATACAGTAGTTTGGGGTGTCACACTCTCGAGACTTCAGGATCTACAATCACACCTGGCGAGACCAATGACATCCTCGCCTAGCTGGAAGCCCTGCCTAGGTGGACCTGGCTCCAACCAGTCCCAGTGCTCATTGACATGTTGATATAGAATTGTATTATCAATTTTCATACATTTCAATTATCCTAATCGGTCTGCAACCCAGAGTGTGTAAAGTTCTGGTTTAAATGAAAATTCCCAGCTCACAATTAGTCAAACACAAGTTTATTCACGAGAGCTCTCCCATTCACATACAAAGATGTTCCTTTTATAACATTCTTCTAACCTATGCACACACATGCACACTAACATTAGGAGAGCTTTCTTCTTCTCTACAATTCTCACCACCGTTTATCACTACCCAGCTGACAGTTCCAGTCCCCCCCAGATAAAGGAAACCTGGAGGGGTACTCCCTGTCCCCTGTCATCCAACTCCCTGTCATCCAACTCCCTGTCATCCAACTCCCTGTCATCCAACTCCCTGTCATCCAACTCCCTGTCATCCAACTCCCTGTCATCCAACTTAGTCATTGTGTTCACTAATCGATTGTCTTTTGGTCTGCAGAATTTTGAGTAGAACCGTGTTACTCTGAGTAACATACCAACAAAACTGCCTGCATGTTATCAAATTGCGCGCTCCTGTTTGTAGATAACTCAACATATTTATCTAGTTTGGAGTGGACTACCTCGTATTTAGTTTTGGCTAAATCCAGTTCTTCCTGGAGACAACGATTTTGTTGAAGAGTTTGTGCTCGTTCATCGTCATAAATATTTGCAATTACTTTTAATTGTTCAGATTTCAAACGCAGTTCCTCGACTAGCAGAATGTTTTAATTTCCTGCTTTTGTCAATAGTTGCTCAGTTCTCTCCACCTGCCCCCTCATGTTAGCCATGTCTGGCACGTGCTTCAGCTGTGCACTGTGGTATTGGACAGATGCCACATGTTTATGGCGATACATCAGTGCAAAAGTGTAGAGAACCGTCACAAAGCCTGTTGATTTTGATGATGGTTTGATGGTTGATTTTGGAGTGTTCGCAATTTCGGCAGTTTTTCGGTAATGGCATAATTAGGGTTGGTATTGCTGCTGAGGTCAGAGATCAATCCTTTTATGGGTGGAGGTTCACTAGCGGAGGAGTGGTGACCACCTCTGATAGCTTGCACATCATTCGAAAAATTTAGAGGAAAAATGTTCCTATTTTTTTTTCAAAGTTTGGGTTTGGAATTCATTGGAAGCTGCAAAGACAAGTTTAATCTATTTATAGATGTTGACGAACCATCAGTATCGTACCAGTAATGTGGAAGTTGGACATGATTGAATTTGCAAAAGCAAATTGAATTAATTAATCAATGCCAATGATTAATCCTACCTGGGTAGGCTATCTGGGTATTACACTTTAATAACCTGAGATGTTGCTTCATCCAGGTTAATATGAGAAGTTTAAAAGTGTCTAATTTGATTGGAAGAACATTAAGGTATGTTCAACAATTGAACTTATTAAATTGAATGAGACGATAATCCATACAATGTCCATTGATTGGATATCATAAGTGTAAACAGTAGCTCTAATGTTGGGAACATTCAACACCGTGGTCTACTCACGAGGAAGACAGATACATATCGCTGGTCAAGCTTATATCTCCTGAATTTCAATCGGCTGGCTCTTTGTCCTCGCTCGAGAAATTAATAATGACCGAGCGTCTGAAACGCGCTAGGCAGAAATAGCCCTACGTTTGGCCAAACGCTCTATTTCTCAGATTTCTATAATTAGCTTTATCAGCCCTCATACAGAAATGCATTTTTTATTTTTTACCTTTATTTAACTAGGCAAGTCAGAGGTTAAGAACACATTCTTATTTTCAATGACGGCCTAGGAACTGCCTGTTCAGGGGCAGAACGACAGATTTGTACCTGGTCAGCTCGGGGATTTGAACTTGCAACCTTCCGGTTGCAACCACTATTCTACCCTGACGCCCCTAGCTTCGTGGGTGACTGTTGTTGATGTGTGCAGAGGGTCCCTGGTTCGCGCCCGGGTATGGGCGAGGGGACGGTCTAAAGTATATACTGTTACATTTCTCCAGGGTTGGGGAGTAACGGATTACTAAACAACTGTAACTGTAATCTGTTACATTACCAGCAAAAATATTGTAATCAGATTAGATTATTTTGAAAAACTAGATGATTACTTTTAAATTCTGAAAAAAAATCTTCGACACCTCAGTTTTCTCAATGACATTCAAATAACATTTTTTTTAAAACGCAAGTTTAAATATGTTCAACGTGAGCGAGTCTGACCATGACTCAGAGAACACGATGATGACGCAACAAATGTGTTTGACGGATCGGGGAAAGAGCTTATATAAACGCTTGTACGTAAGGATGACAGCAGTGATACGGATATCACTTATTATTGATATCTATATAGCAGTGATACGGATATCACTTATTATTGATATCTATATAGCATATTGATGTGAATCACACTGCTGCACTCTCATTTAGCTATTTGCACCTTACGGATTGTGGTGGTTCTGGATGGCTGTTCACAAATCTAAATGTGTATTTGAACCCAATAATGGTTGAATTCAAGAAGTTTAAGTTGCCTATCAATAATTGTTTTTGAAACCAGTGGACAGCCAGTGAAAAATGCGCTCTTGCAACAGCTGCATAGTGAGGATCACAGCCTATAGAATAAAATAGGCTTTAATTGATCAATCTAATTCATGCTGATAAAAATATATATATCAATAGGACTAATGGACACTTGCTCAAACTCAGACACTTTTGATAGACTTCAAGGGGCAATCTGTAGTTCTTACATATACTGGACATACATGTATATACTGGATATATACATTTATTATCGAAGAATATAACTTATAAATGCCCCATGAACTTAGTTCAACTGTCACACTCCGTGAGAATCCAAAATATAAGCTTGTTGTATTCCAATGTTTGTAAACACTGTTAATGTAAACAAACACTGTGAGAGCCTCATGACATCGCTAAAACAATACTTTTGATGTCATGGATGGTCAGTACTTGCATTCATAGCTCTGTCTATTCATCTGAGAGTGGTTATATTTTACCAAAACAGAGGCAGGGTGGCCGTTTTGATATTGTTTCATCTGTCGATTTTCCCTTTGAAAAGCTGCATATTATCAAGATATCAAATTGTTACCAACAAAAAGGTCAAGAGCAAATGTAGCATATGGCATTCATTGGTCACATGTAAATAGCACTTTTCAGTCGAGCTCAAAGCACGAGCGCAGCATTTCCTTTTCAGCTCGAATCAATGAGCCAAATCGGTCCTACATGACAACAAAATCATAAACAACAGAGTAGGGCTGGCTAATAAGTCCTTCGTTTTGGGGTTAAGCTCTGGTAAAACAATTAGGCTAATCCATACTCCCATATTTCCAAGTCCTATTCTTGAAGATCAAGGGGTATAACATTATTGGAATGCCTGGAATTCTGATAGACTTTAGTTTTTAATGTAAAGATATATTTAAGTCGTATTATTATATGAAGTGGAAAGTGATGGGTTAGAAGACGCCTACATAACCACCACAAAGTAAAAACGTAACATCCATATATGGCCAGCTATGGAAACATTAACATTGATTTATCCTGCATTAGATGTCATTCAAATGTTAACATACATTATTGTCTTCTTCTAATGGCTCTTCAGGGGAAAGTCATCTAAAAGTAATGAAATGTAATTACATTACTGAGTTTGGGTAATCCAAACGTTACGTTACTGATTACATTTAGAAAATAACCTACCCAAACCTGCATTTCTCCATCCTCATCCCTCAGATGTTCACCAAAAAAAGTGACTGCTTTTGTTGTTGTTGTTGGAATCCCAGATTGCTCCTTTAATTAAAGTACAATATTATTATGGTATTAAAAAACTGTTTGCTGAGTAATAAGTCCACAGTCACAAAGGAAGTGTATGTAGATCCACATGTTTTTAATCAATGCTCAACATTTCACCATGAAAATCATATTTTATGCAACACAGGAAAATGGTAAGACTTTGATCTTCAATACTTTGGTCTTGTTTATTCAGCAACTTCTTTTCCCTGTAAGAAGAAAGAAATAATATAATGGATCAGTAATAATGATGAATATGATAAATATATGGATAGAATATAATGGATCAAGTCTTTAGTGCTCAGTACTCAGCTTGGATATTTGATGTTGAAGTACTAACTGAATAACTCTCATTAGATTGTTTAGCCCTTCCTGAAATGTTCTTCTTAGGGATCTTCAATACAGTTGAGTGTAAAAGTCTGTATTGACCTCTGAGAAGACTGAATCATAGGTGGTGTTGATGTGTTCATATCTGAACATGAGTCAGGTACAGGTTTAGAAGCAGTTCTGTACCTTTCCAGAGTCACGGGTCTTGGCTCTGAGCTTGTTGACCTGAGTCTCAGCGATGTCAGCACGCTCCTCAGCCTCCTCCAGCTCATGCTGAACCTTCCTGAACTTAGACATGTGCTGGTTTGCTGCTTCCTCCTGGGTGAGGAAAGGAGACGGAGAGCAGAACATCAGCATTCATTATATACCTTTTTCTGAAGATGGATATATTTTCGAATGTATGCTTTCAGAGTATTTGACTAAGTCTGTGACTCACTGCTTCCTCAGAATGCCTCTTGTAGGCCTTCACTTTCATCTGCAGCTTATCTACCAGGTCCTGAAGTCTGCCAACGTTCTTCTTATCCTCCTCAGTCTGTGGGAGAAGATCAAATGATCAATGCCCCATAATTATACACACAAACCTCTCTGTGTTGGTGTCAAGTGTGTGAAGAATGCACTTTCTCTTACCTGGTAAGTGAGCTCCTTGACTCTGCGCTCATACTTGCGGACTCCCTTGACTGCATCTACACCTCTTCTCTGCTCAACCTCCACCTCAGTCTCGAGCTCACGCACCTTTGTGGAAGAAATAAATGTAGGCATTTGTTTGAGCTGGTGAAATCAGATGTAACAAATCTTGTAAAACAGGTAGAGTCTTCTACCTAGTCAAGGAGGCACAATTGTTGTCTGTTCCTATGTACTATTTACAATTTTTATTGAAGGGGTCTAAAATTATAATAACATTTTCTCAGTCAGTGGTTCCCAAAGTGGAATTTACATTTCAAATGTTATGAATATTGATAGTCAAAAGCGAGACAGAAGCACTGACATAAATTCATTTGGAAAGTAAGTGGGAAAGCACCATATTAAAGTAATGTTTCCAGAGTATGTACATATGTTACGATTTTATGTTGTTTTTTCACGTTTTTATGAACTTGTGAAAGTCCGCTAGCCTACAAGCTAATTTAGCCATCTAGCTGGTAGCCCCACATAGCAACGCTAGCTTCCCTAGCAACAGCCCTTTTGCAGCAGAGTGAATGAGAAGCGAGCCATCTAGAGAGAGAGAAATTAAACAATGTAACTAGATGAAGCCTAACAAATGATTACAATAAGATTAATTGGATTCATGTACAGTATATTATATCGTGTGTTGATATTTATTTAGAATTTTTATTATTATTATTATGAATGAAATGGCAGTTTAGAAGAAGTCTGACAGGACTTTTGTACAATTTTGAACGAAGCAACTAGATTAATACATTTGTATATCTTTATTTTAAGGTCTTGGCTACAATTCTTCTCAAC
>NW_024607034.1:0-16131 GCF_018296145.1 Oncorhynchus tshawytscha | reverse complement strand
TGTCCTACCTAACCATGTATCACTACTGTTGTTCCTATCTAACAGATATCTTGTGTCCTACCTAACCATGTGTCACTACTGTTGTTCCTATCTAACAGATATCTTGTGTCCTACCTAACCATGTATCACTACTGTTGTTCCTATCTAACAGATAACTGTTGTTCCTACCTAACCATGTATCACTACTGTTGTTCCTATCTAACATCTAACAGATATCGTGTGTCCTATATCGTGTGTCCTACCTAACCATGTATCACTACTGTTGTTAATCTAATCCAACAATAGTGCTTGGTGTCTGTACTATATAAACACTGCTAATCCAACAATAGTGCTAGGTGTCTGTACTATATAAACACTGCTAATCCAACAATAGTGCTAGGTGTCTGTACTATATAAACACTGCTAATCCAACAATAGTGCTAGGTGCCTACTACTATTAAAAAATCAGTTAACCACCTAACTGAGGATCTCAATTTAACCTTGCGCAATACCCTAGATGCAGTTGCACCCCTAAAAACTAAAACAATTTCTCATAAGAAACTAGCTCCCTGGTACACAGAAAATACCCGAGCTCTGAAGCAAGCTTCCAGAAAATTGGAACGGAAATGGCGCCACACCAAACTGGAAGTCTTCCGACTAGCTTGGAAAGACAGTACCGTGCAGTACCGAAGAGCCCTTACTGCTGCTCGATCATCCTATTTTTCTAACTTAATTGAGGAAAATAAGAACAATCCGAAATTCCTTTTGATACTGTTGCAAAGCTAACTAAAAAGCAGCATTCCCCAAGAGAGGATGACTTTCACTTTAGCAGTGATAATTCATGAACTTCTTTGAGGAAAAGATTATGATTATTAGAAAGCAAATTACGGACTCCTCTTTAAACCTGCGTATTCCTCCAAACCTCAGTTGTCCTGAGTCTGCACAACTCTGCCAGGACCTAGGATCAAGAGAGACGCTCAAGTGTTTTAGTACTATATCTCTTGACACAATGATGAAAATAATCATGGCCTCTAAACCTTCAAGCTGCATACTGGACCCTATTCCAACTAAACTACTGAAAGAGCTGCTTCCTGTGCTTGGCCCTCCTATGTTGAACATAATAAACGGCTCTCTATCCACTGGATGTGTACCAAACTCACTAAAAGTGGCAGTAATAAAGCCTCTCTTGAAAAAGCCAAACCTTGACCCAGAAAATATAAAAAACTATCGGCCTATATCGAATCTTCCATTCCTCTCAAAGATTTTAGAGAAGGCTGTTGCTCAGCAACTCACTGCCTTCCTGAAGACAAACAATGTATACGAAATGCTTCAGTCTGGTTTTAGACCCCATCATAGCACTGAGACGGCACTTGTGAAGGTGGTAAATGACATTTTAATGGCATCGGACCGAGGCTCTGCATCTGTCCTCGTGCTCCTAGACCTTAGTGCCGCTTTTTGATACCATCGATCACCACATTCTTTTGGAGAGATTGGAAACCCAAATTGGTCTACACGGACAAGTTCTGGCCTGGTTTAGATCTTATCTGTCGGAAAGATATCAGTTTGTCTCTGTGAATGGTTTGTCCTCTGACAAATCAACTGTAAATTTCGGTGTTCCTCAAGGTTCCGTTTTAGGACCACTATTGTTCTCACTATATATTTTACCTCTTGGGGATGTTATTCGAAAACATAATGTAAACTTTCACTGCTATGCGGATGAAACACAGCTGTACATTTCAATGAAACATGGTGAAGCCCCAAAATTGCCCTCGCTAGAAGCATGTGTTTCAGACATAAGGAAGTGGATGGCTGCAAACATTCTACTATTAAACTCGGACAAAACAGAGATGCTTGTTCTAGGTCCCAAGAAACAAAGAGATCTTCTGTTGAATCTGACAATTAATCTTAATGGTTGTACAGTCGTCTCAAATAAAACTGTGAAGGACCTCGGCCTCTCGTTACTCTGGACCCTGATCTCTTTTGAAGAACATATCAAGACCATTTCAAGGACATCTTTTTTCTCCATCTACGTAACATTGCAAAAATCAGAAACTTTCTGTCCAAAAATGATGCAGAAAAATTAATCCATGCTTTTGTCACTTCTAGGTTAGACTACTGCAATGCTCTATTTTCCGGCTACCCGGATAAAGCACTAAATAAACTTCAGTTAGTGCTAAATACGGCTGCTAGAATCCTGACTAGAACCAAAAAATTTGATCATATTACTCCAGTGCTAGCCTCTCTACACTGGCTTCCTGTCAAAGCAAGGGCTGATTTCAAGGTTTTACTGCTAACCTACAAAGCATTACATGGGCTTGCTCCTACCTATCTCTCTGATTTGGTCCTGCCGTACATACCTACACGTACGCTACGGTCACAAGACGCAGGCCTCCTAATTGTCCCTAGAATTTCTAAGCAAACAGCTGGAGGCAGGGCTTTCTCCTATAGAGCTCCATTTTTATGGAACGGTCTGCCTACCCATGTCAGAGACGCAAACTCGGTCTCAACCTTTAAGTCTTTACTGAAGACTCATCTCTTCAGTGGATCATATGATTGAGTGTAGTCTGGCCCAGGAGTGGGAAGGTGAACGGAAAGGCTCTGGAGCAACGAACCGCCCTTGCTGTCTCTGCCTGGCCGGTTCCCCTCTTTCCACTGGGATTCTCTGCCTCTAACCCTATTACAGGGGCTGGGTCACTGGCTTACTGGGGCTCTCTCATGCCGTCCCTGGAGGGGTGCGTCACCTGAGTGGGTTGATTCACTGTTGTGGTCATCCTGTCTGGGTTGGCGCCCCCCTTGGGTTGTGCCGTGGCGGAGATCTTTGTGGGCTATACTCAGCCTTGTCTCAGGATGGTAGGTTGGTGGTTGAAGATATCCCTCTAGTGGTGTGGGGGCTGTGCTTTGGCAAAGTGGGTGGGGTTATATCCTTCCTGTTTGGCCCTGTCCGGGGTGACCTCGGATGGGGCCACAGTGTCTCCTGACCCCTCCTGTCTCAGCCTCCAGTATTTATGCTGCAGTAGTTTGTGTCGGGGGGCTGGGGTCAGTTTATTATATCTGGAGTACTTCTCCTGTCCTATTCGGTGTCCTGTGTGAATCTAAGTGTGCGTTCTCTAATTCTCTCCTTTTCTCTTTCTTTCTCTCTCTCGGAGGACCTGAGCCCTAGGACCTGAGCTCCAGGACTACCTGACATGATGACTCCTTGCTGTCCCCAGTCCACCTGGCCATGCTGCTGTTCCAGTTTCAACTTGAGCCAGGACCATGCCCCAGGACTACCTGACATGATGACTCCTTGCTGTCCTCCACCTGGCCATGCTGCTGCTCCAGTTTCAACTTCCACCTGACTGTGCTGCTGCTCCAGTTTCAACTGTTCTGCCTTATTATTATTCGACCATGCTGGTCATTTATGAACATTTGAACATCTTGGCCATGTTCTGTTATAATCTCCACCCGGCACAGCCAGAAGAGGACTGGCCACCCCACATAGCCTGGTTCCTCTCTAGGTTTCTTCCTAGGTTTTGGCCTTTCTAGGGAGTTTTTCCTAGCCACCGTGCTTCTACACCTGCATTGCTTGCTGTTTGGGGTTTTAGGCTGGGTTTCTGTACAGCACTTTGAGATATCAGCTGATGTACGAAGGGCTATATAAATAAATTTGATTTGATTTGATCCTACTGAACAGTACAGCTTGAGTTGGTCTACTATTATCCTACTGAACAGTACAGCTTGGGTTGGTCTACTATTATCCTACTGAACAGCACAGCTTGGGTTGGTCTACAATTATCCTACTGAGGTGTACAGCTTGAGTTGGTCTACTATTATCCTACTGAACAGTACAGCTTGGGTTGGTCTACTATTATCCTACTGAACAGCACATCTTGCGCCCCAGGACTACCTGACATGATGACTCCTTGCTGTCCCCAGTCCACCTGGCCATGCTGCTGTTCCAGTTTCAACTGACCTGAGCCCTAGGACCATGCCCCAGGACTACCTGACATGATGACTCCTTGCTGTCCCTCAGTCCGCCTGGCCATGCTGCTGCTCCAGTTTCAACTTCCACCTGACCGTGCTGCTGCTCCAGTTTCAACTGTTCTGCCTTATTATTATTCGACCATGCTGGTCATTTATGAACATTTGAACATCTTGGCCATGTTCTGTTATAATCTCCACCCGGCACAGCCAGAAGAGGACTGGCCACCCCACATAGCCTGGTTCCTCTCTAGGTTTCTTCCTAGGTTTTGGCCTTTCTAGGGAGTTTTTCCTAGCCACCGTGCTTCTACACCTGCATTGCTTGCTGTTTGGGGTTTTAGGCTGGGTTTCTGTACAGCACTTTGAGATATCAGCTGATGTACGAAGGGCTATATAAATAAATTTGATTTGATTTGATTTGATTTAGAAAGTTAGCCTTTGGAGGACGTCGCGATGGGGTGAGTCTCTTCATGCGGTGACATCGATAGACCGGTCGTGGGTCCGGATTTTGTAGCCCAGGAGTATACTTCAGTGGTAGCACAGGAGCTCTGGCCGGGCTAGCTTCAAGCTAAGTGGATGGAAACGCTAGCCAGGAGTAGTCATCCGGGGTTGCGGTTAGCTAGTTAGCTAGTTGTGAAGATCCAGATGAAATGTTCCGTTTATATAAATATAAAAATAATAGGTCCGTTATGCTCTGGTTAGAGTCACGTTGTTCGAATTGGCGAGAGCTTTCCGAGCTAAATGTTAGCTGATGACCGCTAGCAATGGTTTGCTGACTGATAGCTGGTAGTTAGGTGGCTAGCTTCAGTTGAGGGGTTCCGGATCCGAAGTAAATATAAATACTTTAGAAAAAAAGCAGATCCACGCTACATTGGGTGAGGCGGGTTGCAGGAGAGTATTTAGATGTTGAGGTTTAGCAAAATGTTTGTGTTGTATCCACCTTCCACCCACTTCCTTCTCTATATCCGCCTTCCACCCACTTCCACTACCTGTATCCCCTTCCACCCCTTATTTCCCATAGCCTACACCAGACAAGGTTCTGGTCTGAGACTGAGTTTAATTAACAAGATGCAGTAGCTTCTGGAAAGATCCTAGTCTGAGACTGGGCCTGAGGCTGTACAGGGTTGTTGCTTAATGAGCTGCCCATGGTGATATAGAGCGACTCAGTGTGCAATATGAGCACAATCACAATCTAATGGGCTGATTCATCTAGAAAGGAACATCATTTAACACAACACTGCCTTTTAGTGGCTGATCTTCAGCTCATCAGGACATGAAATGTTATTTGACTCCTGTTTGGTAAAATGATATTTGCACATTTTAATATCAGGTACTCCATGTACAGTCTATTACACAGCTGCCATTCATTCCCCGTTCATGTTCAGAACCTAACAACTTGAATAAGGCCTGGCGACAGATAAAGGTAGATAGGCTGCCATATTATTCTCCCGGAACCAACCAAGGACTTGGTCACTAGCACTGTGTTTAATCACGGGTGTTGTTTTGGAACCTGAATTAATACAGATAGAGGGAGAGGAAGATAGCATCTCAGCTTTACCTACACAGATATACTGGGCCTACTGTTTTTCATTAGCCTCTAAGGTAATATGCAGCGCAGTGAGATAGAGAGAGAGGTCATGAGCAGATGAGCTCCTGAAAAATATACATTTAGAGGTGGATAAACTTGGATTGATCCACAAGGACATATACAGGATACTACCCTCCACAACATAACCTTCACTATGTCACCAGGACATATACGGGATACTACCCTCCACAACACTATGTCACCAGGACATATACGGGATACTACCCTCCACAACACTATGTCACCAGGACATATACAGGATACTACCCTCCACAACATAACCTTCACTATGTCACCAGGACATATACAGGATACTACCCTCCACAACATAACCTTCACTATGTCACCAGGACATATACAGGATACTACCCTCTACAACACTATGTCACCAGGACATATACTGGATACTACCCTCCACAACATAACCTTCACTATGTCACCAGGACATATACAGGATACTACCCTCTACAACACTATGTCACCAGGACATATACAGGATACTACCCTCTACAACACTATGTCACCAGGACATATACAGGATACTACCCTCTACAACACTATGTCACCAGGACATATACAGGATACTACCCTCTACAACACTATGTCACCAGGACATACAGGATACTGCCCTCCACAACATAACCTTCACTATGTCACCAGGACATATACGGGATACTACCCTCTACAACACTATGTCACCAGGACATATACGGGATACTACCCTCCACAACATAACCTTCACTATGTCACCAGGACATATACAGGATACTACCCTCTACAACACTATGTCACCAGGACATATACAGGATACTACCCTCTACAACACTATGTCACCAGGACATATACAGGATACTACCCTCTACAACACTATGTCACCAGGACATATACGGGATACTACCCTCTACAACACTATGTCACCAGGACATATACGGGATACTACCCTCTACAACACTATGTCACCAGGACATATACAGGATACTACCCTCTACAACACTATGTCACCAGGACATATACAGGATACTACCCTCCACAACATAACCTTCACTATGTCACCAGGACATATAGGGATACTACCCTCCACAACATAACCTTCACTATGTCACCAGGACAAATACAGGAAACTACCCTCTACAACACTATGTCACCAGGACATATACAGGATACCACCCTCCACAACACTATGTCCCCAGGACATATACAGGATACCACCCTCCACAACATAACCTTCACTATGTCACCAGGACATATACAGGATACTACCCTCTACAACACTATGTCCCCAGGACATATACAGGATACCACCCTCCACAACATAACCTTCACTATGTCACCAGGACATATACAGGATACTACCCTCCACAACATAACCTTCACTATGTCACCAGGACATAAACGGGATACTACCCTCCACAACATAACCTTCACTATGTCACCAGGACATATACATGATACTACCCTCTACAACACTATGTCACCAGGACATATACGAGATACTACCCTCTACAACACTATGTCACCAGGACATATACAGGATACTACCCTCTACAACACTATGTCACCAGGACATATACATGATACTACCCTCCACAACATAACCTTCACTATGTCACCAGGACATATACAGGATACTACCCTCTACAACACTATGTCACCAGGACATATACAGGATACTACCCTCTACAACATAACCTTCACTATGTCACCAGGACATATACAGGATACTACCCTCCACAACACTATGTCACCAATACTACCCTCCACAACATAACCTTCACTATGTCACCAGGACATATACAGGATACTACCCTCTACAACACTATGTCACCTATACTACCCTCCACAACATAACCTTCACTATGTCACCAGGACATATACAGGATACTACCCTCTACAACACTATGTCACCTATACTACCCTCCACAACATAACCTTCACTATGTCACCAGGACATATACAGGATACTACCCTCTACAACACTATGTCACCAGGACATATACAGGATGCTACTCTCCACAACACTATGTCACCAGGACATACAGGATACTGCCCTCCACAACATAACCTTGACTCCAAATCAAACTCCAAACCTACAACCTGATTTTGGACAAAATTACCAGGAAGGATTCCTACTACTAAAGATTCTTATTCCCAAGGCATATACAGCAAATGCTCTGGCAAACCAAGGACCACCAAAAGAAGCACAACAGAAACCTGAAAATACCATCCAACCTGGGTCTGAATGAGTAATGTTTAGTCTGAAGCTACTTTTAAAGCCAAGATTTAAAAAAAAAACGAAATTACAAGAATCTATTTTACTTTATAAGGACTGAATGCTAAGTTAAGCCTACCAAGCTTTCTAGGACAGAACAGATCTGGTTGCAACTTCAGTTAGCACTGAGGTGTGAAGTGAGAGGTGTCAAAGCCCTTGAGCCCAACAATGGCAGGAGAGGTTCAAAGCCTCCCTCACCCAAATACAGAGGCCTTTGAGGACCCCGGCTCCATGGCTTTCCCCTGTGCTATAGGACATCACAATAAGGTACCCCTAAAAATGAGAAGGCATGGAAAGAGTACAAAATGAAGTCAGACTTGCCAGGCTTCGAGGGGAGTCCTATTGTAGGTACACCTATAATCAAATAAAATATTATTTGTCACAGCAGTGAAATGCTTACTTACAAGCCCTTAACCAACAATGCAGTTTCAAGAAAAATAAGTGTTAAAGTATTTACTAAAATAAACTGAATTAAAAAATAAATAAAATATAAAATATTTATTCAAGAAGAATTATAACAAATAATAAAAAATAAATAAAATAACATTAGTGAGTCTATATACAGGGTATTATGGTACAGAGTCAATGTGGAGGCTATATACAGGGTATTACGGTACAGAGTCAATGTGGAGGCTATATACAGGGGGTACCAATGTGGAGGCTACAGAGTCAATGTGGAGGCTATATACAGGGGGTACCGGTAGAGTCAGATCAATGTGGAGGCTATATACAGGGGGTACCGGTACAGAGTCAATGTGGAGGCTATATACAGGGGGTACCGGTACAGAGTCAATGTGGAGGCTATATACAGGGGGTCAATGTGGAGGCTATATACAGGGGGTACCGGTACAGAGTCAATGTGGAGGCTATATACAGGGGTACCGGTACAGAGTCAATGTGGAGGCTATATACAGGGGTACCGGTACAGAGTCAATGTGGAGGCTATATACAGGGGGTACCGGTACAGAGTCAATGTGGAGGCTATATACAGGGGGTACCGGTACAGAGTCAATGTGGAGGCTATATACAGGGGTACCGGTACAGAGTCAATGTGGAGGCAGGTACAGAGTCAATGTGGAGGCTATATACAGGGGTACCGGTACAGAGTCAATGTGGAGGCTATATACAGGGGTACCGGTACAGAGTCAATGTGGAGGCTATATACAGGGGTACCGGTACAGAGTCAATGTGGGGGGCTATATACGGGGGAACAGGTACAGAGTCAATGTGGGGGCTATATACAGGGGTACCGGTACAGAGTCAATGTGGGGGCTATATACAGGGTGTACCGGTACAGAGTCAATGTGGAGGCTATATACAGGGGTACCGGTACAGAGTCAATGTGGAGGCTATATACAGGGGTACCGGTACAGAGTCAATGTGGAGGCTATATACAGGGGGTACAGGTACAGAGTCAATGTGGAGGCTATATACAGGGGGTACAGGTACAGAGTCAATGTGTGGGGGCACCGGTTGGTCAATGTAATTGAGGTAATATGTACATGTAGGTAGAGATAAAGTGACTATCCTAGGTTTTGGCCTTTCTAGGGAGTTTTTCCTAGCCACAGTGCTTCTATACCTGCATTGCTTGCTGTTTGGGGTTTTAGGCTGGGTTTCCGTACAGCACTTTGAGATATCAGCTGATGTACGAAGGGCTATATAAATACATATGATTTGATTTGATTTGATATGCATGGATAATAAACAGAGAGTAACGGCAGAGTAAAATGCAAACGCAAATACTCCAGGTACATTGGTCTGTATATTATATAGTATGCAGTACCAGTGCCTGCAACCTGGTTCAGGTATTTAGTCAACCTACATTGGTCTGTATATTATATAGTATGCAATACCAGTGCCTGCAACCTGGTTCAGGTATTTAGTCAACCTACATTGGTCTGTATATTATATAGTATGCAATACCAGTGCCTGCAACCTGGTTCAGGTATTTAGTCAACCTACAGTGGTTGGTACAGGTTAGCAGTCAACCTACATTGGTTGGTACAGGTTATCAGTCAAACTACAGTGGTTGGTACAAGTTATCAGTCAACCTACAGTGGTTGGTACAGGTTAGCAGTCAACCTACATTGGTTGGTACAGGTTATCAGTCAAACTACAGTGGTTGGTACAGGTTATCAGTCAAACTACAGTGGTTGGTACAGGTTATCAGTCAAACTACAGTGGTTGGTACAGGTTATCAGTCAACCTACAGTGGTGGGTACAGGGTATCAGTCAACCTATAGTGGTTGGTACAGGTTTATCAGTCAACCTACAGTGGTTGGTACAGGTTATCAGTCAAACTACAGTGGTTGGTACAGGTTATCAGTCAACCTACAGTGGTTGGTTCAGGTTATCAGTCAACCTACAGTGGTTGGTACAGGTTATCAATCAACCTACAGTGGTTGGTACAGGTTATCAATCAACCTACAGTGGTTTGTACAGGTTATCAATCAACCTACAGTGGTTGGTACAGGTTATCAGTCAACCTACAGTGGTTGGTACAGGTTATCAATCAACCTACAGTGGTTGGTACAGGTTATCAATCAACCTACAGTGGTTGCTCCACTAAAGGTATTGAGATTATGCTGCGGGATTTAGAGGTCATTTGTGGTTTAGTACGGTACCCTGCATCACTTGTACCCTGCTCAATGTAAGTCAGACCTGTAACTAGGCCACTCAGGACCATTCAATGTCATCTTGGTAAGCAACTGCAGTTTATATTTAGCATTATGGCCTTGTGATTTAGGTTATTGTCCTGCTGAAAGGTGAATTGTCTCCCAGTGTCTGTTGGAAAGAAGCCTGAACCAGATTTTCTCCTAGGATTTTGCCTGTGCCAAGCTTTATTCCATTTATTTTTTTATCCTACCCCCCTAGTCCTTGCTGATAACAAGCATACCCATAACATGATGCAGCCATCACCATTCTTCAAAATATGAAGTGTGGTACTGTGCTGTTGTGTTGTGTTGGCTTTGCCCCAAACAAAATGCTTTGTATTCAGGACACAAAGTTAACTTCGTTGCCACATTGTTGGCAGTGTTACTTTAGTTCCTTATAGCAAACAGGATGTTTTGGAAATGTTTTATTGTGCATACTCCCTTCTGTTCACTCTGTAATTTAGGTTAGTATTTTGTAGTAACTACAACGGTGTTGATCCATCCTCAGTTTTCGACTATCACAGCAATTAACCTCTAGCGAGGAGGAATCCCGTATCCGGGAGCGTAATCATAGCCTCAAGGTCATTACCATAACGCAACGTTTCCTATTCATGAAAATCGCAAATGAAATAAATATATTGAAACACAAGCTTAGCCTTTTGTTAACAACACTGTCATCTCAGATTTTCAAAATATGCATTACAGCCAACGCTAGACAAGCATTTGTGTAAGTTTAGCATGGCATAATGCTATTCTAGGCTGTGCTGGCAGCAGGCAACATTTTCACAAAAATAGAAAAGCAACCAAATTAAATCATTTACCTTTGAAGAACTTCAGATGCTTTCACTCAGGAGACTCCCAGTTAGATAGCAAATGTTCCTTTTTTCCAAAAATAATATTTTTGTAGGCGAAAAACGTCCCGTTTGTTCATCCAGCTTGGCTGAGAATTCGACAGAAAAATACTTCAACTATAACGCATTAGCATAACGCAACTTTTTCTATTCAAATGAAATGAAATAAATATATTAAAACACAAGCTTAGCCTTTTGTTAACAACACTGTCATCTCAGATTTTCAAAATATGCTTTTCAACCAAAGCTACACAAGCATTTGTGTAAGAGTATTGATAGCCTAGCATAGCAGTTAAGCCTAGCATTCAGCAGGCAACATTTTCACAAAAACAAGAAAAGCATTCAAATAAAATAATTTACCTTTGAAGAACTTCGGATGATTTCAATGACGCGACTCTCAGTTAGATAGCAAATGTTCATTTTTTCCAAAAATATTATTTCTGTTGGCGAAATAGCTCTGTGTTGTTCATCACGTTTGGCTAAGAAAAAGACCGGAAAATGCAGTCCCTACAACGCCAAACTTTTTTCCAAATTAGCTCCATAATATCGACAGAAACATGGCAAACGTTGTTTAGAATCAATCCTCAAGGTGTTTTTCACATATCTATTCGATAATATATCAGTCGTGACAGTTGGTTTCTCATCAGAAGCAAATGGAAAAATACTGCAGCTGGAGATTACGCAATAATTGCAACGGAGGACACCAAGCGACCACCTGGTAGATGTAGTCTCTTATGGTCAATCTTCCAATGCCTACAAATACGTCACAATGCTGTCGACACCTTGTGGAATCGACAGAAAGCCTAAGCTCATTCGTGGCCCATTCACAGCCATATAAGGAGTCATTGACATGAGGCGGTTTAAAAAAATACGGCACTTCCTGATTGGATTTTTATCTGGGTTTCGCCTGTTACATCAGTTCTGTGGCACTCACAGACAATATCTTTGCAGTTTTGGAAACGTCAGAGTGTTTTCTTTCCAAAACTGTCAATTATATGCATAGTCGAGAATCTTTTCGTGACAAAATATCTTGTTTAAAACGGGGACGTTTTTCATCCAAAAATTAAAATAGCGCCCCCTATATCCAAGAAGTTAAACTCTGTAACTGTTTTAAATTCCCCATTGGCTTCAAATCCCTGAGAGGTTCCCTTCCTCTCTGGCAACTGAGTGAGGAAGGACTCCTGTATGTTTGTATTGACACACCATCCAAAGTGTAATTCATATTTCTCAAACGGATATTCAAGGTTTGCTTTATTTTCCCCTTCTTTGTGAGGCATTGGAAAAGCTCCCTGGTGTCTGTGGTTGATTCTGTGTTTTAAATTCACTCATCAACTGAGGGATCTTACAGATAATTGTCTGTGTCGGGTACAGAGATGAGGTATTCATTCAAAAACCATGTTAAACACTTACTGCACACAAAGTTAAGTCATGCAACCTATTATGTGACTTGTTAAGCACATATTCACTCTTGAACTTATTTAGGCTAGCCATAACAGAAGTGCTGAACACTTATTGACTGAACATATTTCAGCTTTTCATTCTTAATTTGTTAATTTGTTAAAATGTCTAAAAACATGATTCAACATTGGCATTCTGCGGTATTGTGTGTAGGCTAGTGGCACACAATCTCAATTTAATCCATTTTAAATGGAGGCTGTAACACAACAAAATGTGAAAAAGTCAAGGGCTGTGACTACTTCCTGAAGGCAGGGTATCTGGTAAACAGAGGAGATGGGTTATAATGGCGCCGGAGGAGATGGCCAACATTTTACGGTCTCCTAACAAATTGCGCTATTATGTGATTTTTTTTGGTGATATTTAAAAATGATTTTGTACGTAATGTTTCTGCAGCCGTATCTTATGGCAGAAAAGAGCTTCTAGATATCAGGACAGCGACCACTCACCTCGGATTAGACAAAAGCTTCTGGATATCAGGACAGCGACCACTCACCTCGGATTAGACAAAGAGCTTCTAGATATCAGGACAGCGATCACTCACCTCAGATTAGACAAAGAGCTTCTGGATATCAGGACAGCGACCACTCACCTCGGATTAGACAAAAAGCTTCTAGATATCAGGACAGCGATCACTCACCTCGGATTAGACAAAAAGCTTCTGGATATCAGGACAGCGATCACTCACCTCAGATTAGACAAAGAGCTTCTAGATATCAGGACAGCGACCACTCACCTCGGATTAGACAAAAACCTTCTGGATATCAGGACAGCGATCACTCACCTCAGATTAGACAAAGAGCTTCTAAATATCAGGACAGCGATCACTCACCTCGGATTAGACAAAAAGCTTCTGGATATCAGGACAGCGATCACTCACCTCAGATTAGACAAAGAGCTTCTAAATATCAGGACAGCGATCACTCACCTCGGATTAGACAAAGAGCTTCTAGATATCAGGACAGCGATCACTCACCTCAGATTAGACAAAGAGCTTCTGGATATCAGGACAGCGATCACTCACCTCGGATTAGACAAAGAGCTTCTGGATACTCAGGACAAAGAGCTTCTAAATCAGGACAGCGATCACTCACCTCGGATTAGACAAAGAGCTTCTAAATATCAGGACAGCGATCACTCACCTCGGATTAGACAAAGATTCTGGATTAGACAAAGAGCTTCTCACTCACCTCGGATTAGACAAAGAGCTTCTAAATATCAGGACAGCGATCACTCACCTCGGATTAGACAAAGAGCTTCTAGATATCAGGACAGCGATCACTCACCTCGGATTAGACAAATATTTTTTCAACAACAACAAGCAGGACTCACACGATATTCTCCAAACACCCCACAGGGCAGACATCCCAATTATTCGCATAAAGGATGTGACGCAGAGGACGAAGAGCAGGATGCCTCGTCCGGACCCGCAGAAGGCGAGTGGGAAAGCTTCCGTTACCGTCAATACTACTCGCCAACGTGCAATCATTGGACAATAAACTAGAGAGGTACGATCACGAATATCCTACCAACAGGACATCAAAACGGTAATATCCTATGTTTCACGGAACCGTGGCTGAATGATGACATGGATATTCAGCTAGCAGGGTATATGCTGCACCGGCAGAATAGAACAGCACACTCCAGTAAGATGAGGATGGGGGCGGTCTGTGCACATTTGTAAACAACAGCTGGTGTACGAAATCTAAGGAAGTCTCTAGATTTTGCTCGCCTGAAGTAGAGTATATTGTGATAAATTGCAGGCCACACTACTTGCCTAGAGAGTTCTCAGCTATACTTTTCGTGGCTGTTTATTTACCATCACAAACAGATGCTGGCACTAAGACCATACTCAGTCAGCTGTATAAGGAAATAAGCAAACAGAAAACCACTCACCCAGAAGCAGCGCTCCTAGTGGCTGGAGACTTTAATGCAGGGAAACATAAATCAGTTCTACCAAATCTATATCAACATGTTAAATGTGCAACCAGAGGGGAAAATAATTCTAGATCATCTGTACTCCACACACAGAGACGCGTACAAAGCTCTCCCTTGCCCTCCATTTGGTAAATCCGACCACAACTATATCCTCCTGATTCCTGTTTACAAGCAGGATCAGCAGGAAGCAACAGTGACTCGGTCTATAAAAAAATGGTCAGATGAAGCAGATGCTAAACTACAGGACTGTTTTGTTATCACAGTCTGGAAAATGTTCCGGGATTCTGATGACATTGAGGAATACACTACATCAGTCACCGGCTTTATCAAAAAGTGCATTGAGGACGTCGTCCCCACATTGACTGTACGTACAAACCCCAACCAGAAGCCATGGATTACAGGCAACATTCACACTGAGCTAAACGGTAGAGCTGCCGCTTTCAAGGTGCGGGACTCTAACCCGGAAGCTTACAAGAAATCCCGCTATGCCCTGTGATGAACCATCAATCAGGCAATGCGTCAATACAGGGCTAAGATTAAATCATACTACACCGGCTCTGACGCTCGTCGGATGTGGCAGGGCTTCCAAACTATTACAGAGTACAAACCCCATCCACCCCAGTCATAGACTGTTCTCTCTACTACCCCATGGCAAGCGGTACCGGAATGCCAAGTCTAGGACAAAAAGGCTTCTCAACAGTTTTTACCCCCAAGCCATAAGGCTCCTGAACAGGTAACCAAATGGTTACCCGGACTATTTGCATTGTGTGTCCCCAACATCCCCTCTTTTACGATGCTGCTACTCTCTTTTTATCTTATATGCATTATCACTCTAACTATACATTCATGTACATACTAGCTCAATTGGCCCGACCAACCAGTGCTCCCTCACATTGGCTAACCGGGCTATCTGTATTGTGTCCCACCACTGGCCAACCCCTCTTTTTACGCTACTGCTACTCTCTGTTCATCATATATGCATAGTCCCTTTAACATACCTACATGTGCATACTACCTCAATAAGCCTGACTAACCGGTGTCTGTATATAGCCCTGCTACTCTTATCTTCAAATGTCTTTTTACTGTTGTTTTATTTCTTTACTTACCTACACACACACATACCTTTTTCGCACTATTGGTTAGAGCCTGTAAGTAAGCATTTCACTGTAAGGTCTACACCTGTTGCATTCGGCGCACGTGACAAATACACTTTGATTTGATTTGAGATTAGCCCAGCACAACTTTTTTGAATCACAGAGGGCTGAAAAAAGAGAGAATGAGTAGCATGGAGTATCTATCTCAGATGGTCTGTACTTTACCAATGTCACTACGCCGTAGGAACAAATATGTTGGCCAGTATCTGGCTGGCTGGATGGGAGCAGTGATGCTTAGGTAGCAGCAGCAGCAGCAAAGCCACAATCACTTGAGCTGCTTTTA
>NW_024607033.1:0-16129 GCF_018296145.1 Oncorhynchus tshawytscha | reverse complement strand
TAATCCCGCCCCTCAGCCCATCCCACCTATCACCACGCGTCTTTAATCCCGCCCCTCAGCCCTTCAGCCCCTCAGCCCATCCACCTATCACCCGCATCTTTCAATCCTGCCCTCAGCCCATCCCACCTATCACCATGCGTCTTTAATCCCGCCCCTCTGCCCATCCCACCTATCACCATAGACCTCAGTCTTTAATCCGCCCCTCAGCCCATCCCACCTATCACCACCGTCTTTAATCCGCCCCTCAGCCCCTCAGCCCATTCCACCTATCACCATGCGTCTTTAATCCGCCCCTTCAGCCCATCCCCCACCTATCACCACGCGTCTTTGATCCTGCCCTCCAGCCCATCCCACCTATCACCCATGCGTCTTTAATCCCGCCCCTCTGCCCATCCCGCCCCTCCAGCCCATCCCACCTATCACACGCATCTTTAATCCCGCCCCTCAGCTCATTCCACCTATCACCATGCTTCTTTAATCCTGCCCCTCAGCCCCTCAACCCATCCCACCTATCACCACGCGTCTTTAATCCCACCCCTCAGCCCATCCACACCTATCACCCATGCGTCTTTAATCCCACCCCTCAGCCCCTCAGCCCATCCACCTATCACCACGCGTCTTTAATCCGCCTCTCAGCCCATTCCCACCTATCACTACGTCTTTAATCCCGCCCCTCAGCCCATCCACCTATCACTATAGACCTCAGCTCTTTAATCCGCCCCTCAGCCCATCCCACCTATCACCACGCGTCTTTAATCCCGCCCCTATCCCCCTACGCGTCTTTAATCCCGCCCCATCAGCCCATTCCACCGCCCTATCACCACGTCTTTAATCCCGCCTCTCAGCCCATCCCACCTATCACCACGCGTCTTTAATCCCGCCCCTCAGCCCACCCATCCCACCTATCACCACGCGTCTTTAATCCCGCCCCTCAGCCCATCCCACCTATCACCACGCGTCTTTAATCCCGCCCCTCAGCCCATCCACCTATCACCACGCGTCTTTAATCCCGCCCTCAGACCATTCCACCTATCACCACGTGTCTTTAATCCGCCCCTATCACTATGCGTCTTTAATCCCGCCCCTCAGCCCATCCCACCTATCACCATAGACCTCAGCTCTCTAATCCCGCCCTCAGCCCATCCACCTATCACCACGCTGACTTTAATCCGCCCCTCAGCCCATCCCACCTATCACCACGCGTCTTTAATCCCGCCTCTCAGCCCTTCAGCCCATCCCACCTATCACCACGCGTCTTTAATCCTGCCTCTCAGCCCATCCCACCTATCACCATGCGTCTTTAATCCCGCCCCTCAGCCCATCCACCTATCACCACGT
The DNA here is from genome assembly GCF_018296145.1 of Oncorhynchus tshawytscha. NCBI lineage: Eukaryota > Metazoa > Chordata > Actinopteri > Salmoniformes > Salmonidae > Oncorhynchus > Oncorhynchus tshawytscha. The sequence continues at coordinate 14,791 of NW_024607033.1, read as the reverse complement.
GTCTTTAATCCCGCCCCTCAGCCCATTCCACCTATCACCACACGTCTTTAATCCCGCCCCTCAGTTCATCCGCCCCTCAGCCCATCCCACCTATCACCACGCATCTTTAATCAGCCCCTCAGCTCATTCCACCTATCACCACGCTTCTTTAATCCTGCCCCTCAGCCCCTCAGCCCATCCACCCTATCACCACGTCTTTAATCCCACTCAGCCCATCCCACCTATCACCACGCGTCTTTAATCCCCCCTCAGCCCCTCAGCCCATCCCACCTATCACCACGCGTCTTTAATCCCGCCTCTCAGCCCATTCCACCTATCACCACGCGTCTTTAATCCCGCCCCTCAGCCCATCCCACCTATCACCATAGACCTCAGCTCTTTAATCCCGCCCCTCAGCCCATCCCACCTATCACCATGCGTCTTTAATCCGCCCCTCAGCCCATCCCACCTATCACCACGCGTCTTTAATCCGCCCCTCAGCCCATCCCACCTATCACCACGCGTCTTTAATCCCGCCCCTCAGCCCATCCCACCTATCACCACGCGTCTTTAATCCCACCCCTCAGACCATTCCACATATCACCACGTGTCTTTAATCCCGCCCTATCACCATGCGTCTTTAATCCGCCCCTCAGCCCATCCCACCTATCACCATAGACCTCAGCTCTTTAATCCGCCCTCAGCCCATCCCACCTATCACCATAGACCTCAGCTCTTTAATCCCGCCCCTCAGCCCATCCACCTATCACCATTTAATCCCTGCCCCTCAGCCCATCCACCTATCACCACGCGTCTTTAATCCCGCCCCAGCCCTTCAGCCCATCCACCTATCACCACGCGTCTTTAATCCTGCCTCTCAGCCCATCCCACCTATCACCATGCGTCTTTAATCCGCCCTCAGCCCATCCCACCTATCACCATGCGTCTTTAATCCCGCCCCTCAGCCCATCCCACCTATCACCACGCGTCTTTAATCCCGCCCCTCAGCCCATCCCCACCTATCACCACGTGTCTTTAATCCCGCCCAGCCCTTCAGCCCATCCCACCTATCACCACGCGTCTTTAATCCTGCCTCTCAGCCCATCCCACCTATCACCATGCCCAGCCCATCCCACCTATCACCACGTGTCTTTAATCCCGCCTATCACCATGCGTCTTTAATCCCGCCCCTCAGCCCATCCACCTATCACCATAGACCTCAGCTCTTTAATCCCGCCCCTCAGCCCATCCACCTATCACCATAGACCTCAGCTCTTTAATCCCGCCCCTCAGACCATCCCACCTATCACCACGCGTCTTTAATCCCGCCCCTCAGCCCATCCCACCTATCACCATGCGTCTTTAATCCCGCCTCTCAGCCCTTCAGCCCATCCCACCTATCACCACGCATCTTTAATCCTGCCTCTCAGCCCATCCCACCTATCACCATGCGTCTTTAATCCGCCCCTCAGCCCATCCCACCTATCACCATGCGTCTTTAATCCCGCCCTCAGCCCATCCCACCTATCACCACACGTCTTTAATCCCGCCCCTCAGCCCCTCAGCCCATTCCACCCCTATCACCATGCGTCTTTAATCCCATTCGCCTAGCCCTCCCACCTATCACCACGCGTCTTTGATCCGCCCCTCAGCCCATCCACCTATCACCATGCGTCTTTAATCCGCCCCTCAGCCCATCCCGCCCCTCAGCCCATCCCACCTATCACCACGCATCTTTAATCCCGCCCCTCAGCTCATTCCACCTATCACCACGTCTTTAATCCTGCCCCTCAGCCCCTCAACCCATCCCACCTATCACCACGCGTCTTTAATCCCACCCCTCAGCCCATCCCACCTATCACCACGCGTCTTTAATCCCGCCCCTCAGCCCCTCAGCCCATCCCACCTATCACCACGCGTCTTTAATCCGCCTCTCAGCCCATCCCACCTATCACCATAGACCTCAGCTCTTTAATCCCGCCCCTCAGCCCATCCACCTATCACCATAGACCTCAGCTCTTTAATCCGCCCCTCAGCCCATCCCACCTATCACCACGCGTCTTTAATCCCGCCCCTCAGCCCATCCCACCTATCACCATGCGTCTTTAATCCCGCCTCTCAGCCCTTCAGCCCATCCCACCTATCACCACGCATCTTTAATCCTGCCTCTCAGCCCATCCCACCTATCACCATGCGTCTTTAATCCGCCCCTCAGCCCATCCCACCTATCACCATGCGTCTTTAATCCGCCCCTCAGCCCATCCACCTATCACCACACGTCTTTAATCCCGCCCCTCAGCCCCTCAGCCCATTCCACCTATCACCATGCGTCTTTAATCCCGCCCCTTAGCCCATCCCACCTATCACCACGCGTCTTTGATCCGCCCCTCAGCCCATCCACCTATCACCATGCGTCTTTAATCCCGCCCCTCAGCCCATCCCGCCCCTCAGCCCATCCACCTATCACCACGCATCTTTAATCCCGCCCCTCAGCTCATTCCACCTATCACCACGCTTCTTTAATCCTGCCCCTCAGCCCCTCAGCCCATCCCACCTATCACCACGCGTCTTTAATCCCACCCCTCAGCCCATCCCACCTATCACCACGCGTCTTTAATCCCGCCCCTCAGCCCTCAGCCCATCCCACCTATCACCACGCGTCTTTAATCCCGCCTCTCAGCCCATTCCACCTATCACCACGCGTCTTTAATCCCGCCCCTCAGCCCATCCCACCTATCACCACGCGTCTTTAATCCTCGCCTCTCAGCCCATCCCACCTATCACCTAGACCTCAGCTCTTTTATCACGTCTTTAATCCGCCCCAGCCCATCCCACCTATCACCACGCGTCTTTAATCCCGCCCCTCAGCCCATCCCACCTATCACCATAGACCTCAGCTCTTTAATCCCGCCCCTCAGCCCATCCACCTATCACCACGCGTCTTTAATCCCGCCCCTATCCCTACGCGTCTTTAATCCCGCCCCTCAGCCCATTCCACCTATCACCACGCGTCTTTAATCCCGCCTCTCAGCCCATCCCACCTATCACCACGCGTCTTTAATCCGCCCAGCCCATCCCACCTATCACCATGCGTCTTTAATCCCGCCCCTCAGCCCATCCCACCTATCACCACGCGTCTTTAATCCCGCCCCTCAGCCCATCCACCTATCACCACGCGTCTTTAATCCCGCCCCTCAGCCCATCCCACCTATCACCACGCGTCTTTAATCCCGCCCCTCAGCCCATCCCACCTATCACCACGCGTCTTTAATCCCGCCCCTCAGCCCATCCACCTATCACCATAGACCTCAGCTCTTTAATCCCGCCCCTCAGCCCATCCCACCTATCACCACGCGTCTTTAATCCGCCCCTATCCCCACGCGTCTTTAATCCCGCCCCTCAGCCCATTCCACCTATCACCACGCGTCTTTAATCCCGCCTCTCAGCCCATCCCACCTATCACCACGCGTCTTTAATCCCCCCCTCAGCCCATCCACCTATCACCACGCGTCTTTAATCCCGCCCCTCAGCCCATCCCACCTATCACCACGCGTCTTTAATCCCGCCCCTCAGCCCATCCACCTATCACCACGCGTCTTTAATCCCGCCCCTCAGACCATTCCACCTATCACCACGTGTCTTTAATCCCGCCCCTATCACCATGCGTCTTTAATCCGCCCCTCAGCCCATCCCTCCTATCACCATAGACCTCAGCTCTTTAATCCGCCCTCAGCCCATCCCACCTATCACCATAGACCTCAGCTTCTAATCCCGCCCCTCAGCCCATCCACCTATCACCACGCGTCTTTAATCCCGCCCCTCAGCCCATCCACCTATCACCACGCGTCTTTAATCCCGCCTCTCAGCCCTTCAGCCCATCCCACCTATCACCACGCGTCTTTAATCCTGCCTCTCAGCCCATCCCACCTATCACCATGCGTCTTTAATCCCGCCCCTCAGCCCATCCACCTATCACCACGCATCTTTAATCCCGCCCTCAGCTCATTCCACCTATCACCACGTGTCTTTAATCCCGCCCCTCAGCCCATCCCACCTATCACCACTCGTCTTTAATCCCCCCCTCAGCCCCTCAGCCCATCCCACCTATCACCACGCGTCTTTAATCCAGCCCCTCAGCCCATCCACCTATCACCACGTGTCTTTAATCCCGCCCTATCCCCACGCGTCTTTAATCCCGCCCCTCAGCCCATTCCACCTATCACCACGCGTCTTTAATCCGCCTCTCAGCCCATCCCACCTATCACCACGCGTCTTTAATCCGCCCCTCAGCCCATCCCACCTATCACCACGCGTCTTTAATCCCGCCCCTCAGCCCATCCCACCTATCACCACGCGTCTTTAATCCCCCCCTCAGCCCATCCCACCTATCACCACGCGTCTTTAATCCGCCCCTCAGACCATTCCACCTATCACCACGTGTCTTTAATCCCGCCCTATCACCATGCGTCTTTAATCCCGCCCCTCAGCCCATCCCTCCTATCACCATAGACCTCAGCTCTTTAATCCCGCCCCTCAGCCCATCCACCTATCACCATAGACCTCAGCTCTTTAATCCCGCCCCTCAGCCCATCCCACCTATCACCACGCGTCTTTAATCCCGCCCCTCAGCCCATCCCACCTATCACCACGCGTCTTTAATCCCGCCTCTCAGCCCTTCAGCCCATCCACCTATCACCACGCGTCTTTAATCCTGCCTCTCAGCCCATCCCACCTATCACCATGCGTCTTTAATCCCCAGCCCATCCACCTATCACCACGCATCTTTAATCCACCCCTCAGCTCATTCCCACCTATCGCGTCTTTAATCCCGCCCCTCAGCCCATCCCACCTATCACCACTCGTCTTTAATCCCGCCCCTCAGCCCCTCAGCCCATCCCACCTATCACCATGCGTCTTTAATCCCGCCCCTCAGCCCATCCCACCTATCACCACGTGTCTTTAATCCCGCCCCTCAGCCCCACCTATCACCATGCGTCTTTAATCCCGCCCCTCAGCCCATCCCACCTATCACCATAGACCTCAGCTCTTTAATCCCGCCCCTCAGCCCATCCACCTATCACCACAGACCTCAGCTCTTTAATCCCGCCCCTCAGCCCATCCCACCTATCACCACGCGTCTTTAATCCGCCCCTCAGCCCATCCCACCTATCACCATGCGTCTTTAATCCGCCCCTCAGCCCATCCCACCTATCACCATCGTCTTTAATCCGCCCCTCAGCCCATCCCACCTATCACCATGCGTCTTTAATCCCGCCCCTCAGCCCATCCCACCTATCACCCCGTCTTTAATCCCGCCCCTCAGCCCCTCAGCCCATTCCACCTATCACCATGCGTCTTTAATCCCGCCCCTCAGCCCATCCCACCTATCACCACGCGTCTTTTTGATCCCGCCCCTCAGCCCATCCCCCTATCACCATAGACCTCAGCTCTTTAATCCCGCCCCTCAGCCCATCCCACCTATCACCATAGACCTCAGCTCTTTAATCCCGCCCCTCAGCCCATCCACCTATCACGATGCGTCTTTAATCCGCCCCTCAGCCCATCCCACCTATCACCATGCGTCTTTAATCCCGCCCCTCAGCCCATCCCACCTATCACCACACGTCTTTAATCCGCCCCTCAGCCCCTCAGCCCATTCCACCTATCACCATGCGTCTTTAATCCCGCCCCTCAGCCCATCCACCTATCACCACGCGTCTTTGATCCGCCCCTCAGCCCATCCCTCCTATCACCATAGACCTCAGCTCTTTAATCCCGCCCCTCAGCCCATCCACCTATCACCATAGACCTCTTTAATCCCCCCTCAGCCATCCACCTATCACCACGTGTCTTTAATCCGCCCCTCAGCCCATCCACCTATCACCACGCGTCTTTAATCCCGCCTCTCAGCCCTCAGCCCATCCCACCTATCACCACGCGTCTTTAATCCTGCCTCTCAGCCCATCCCACCTATCACCATGCGTCTTTAATCCCGCCCCTCAGCCCATCCACCTATCACCACGCATCTTTAATCCCGCCCCTCAGCTCATTCCACCTATCACCACGCGTCTTTAATCCCGCCCCTCAGCCCATCCCACCTATCACCACTGCGTCTTTAATCTCAGCCCCTCAGCCCATCCCACCTATCTTGCGCGTCTTTAATCCCGCCCCTCAGCCCATCCCACCTATCACCACGTGTCTTTAATCCCGCCCTATCACCATCTTTAATCCCGCCCCTCAGCCCATCCCACCTATCACCATAGACCTCAGTCTTTAATCCGCCCCTCAGCCCATCCACCTATCACCACAGACCTCAGCTCTTTAATCCCCCCTCAGCCCATCCCACCTATCACCACGCGTCTTTAATCCGCCCCTCAGCCCATCCACCTATCACCACGCGTCTTTAATCCTGCCTCTCAGCCCATCCCACCTATCACCATGCGTCTTTAATCCCGCCCCTCAGCCCATCCCACCTATCACGATGCGTCTTTAATCCCGCCCCTCAGCCCATCCCACCTATCACCACGCGTCTTTAATCCTGCCTCTCAGCCCATCCCACCTATCACCATGCGTCTTTAATCCCGCCCCTCAGCCCATCCCACCTATCACGATGCGTCTTTAATCCGCCCCTCAGCCCATCCCACCTATCACCACGTGTCTTTAATCCCGCCCCTCAGCCCATTCCACCTATCACCACCGTCTTTAATCCCGCCCCTCAGCCCCTCAGCCCATTCCACCTATCACCATGCGTCTTTAATCCCGCCCTCATCTATCCCACGCGTCTTTAATCCCGCCCCTCAGCCCATTCCACCTATCACCACGCGTCTTTAATCCGCCCCTCAGCCCATCCACCTATCACCACGCGTCTTTAATCCGCCCCTCAGCCCATCCACCTATCACCATAGCGTCTTTAATCCCGCCCTCAGCCCATCCCACCTATCACCACGCGTCTTTAATCCCGCCCCTCAGCCCATCCACCTATCACCACGCGTCTTTAATCCTGCCTCTCAGCCCATCCCACCTATCACCATGCGTCTTTAATCCCGCCCCTCAGCCCATCCCACCTATCACGATGCGTCTTTAATCCCGCCCCTCAGCCCATCCCACCTATCACCACGTGTCTTTAATCCCGCCCCTCAGCCCATTCCACCTATCACCACACGTCTTTAATCCCGCCCCTCAGCCCCTCAGCCCATTCACCTATCACCATGCGTCTTTAATCCCGCCCTATCCCCACGCGTCTTTAATCCGCCCCTCAGCCCATTCCAACTATCACCACGCGTCTTTAATCCCGCCCCTCAGCCCATCCACCTATCACCACGCGTCTTTAATCCCGCCCCTCAGCCCATCCCACCTATCACCACGCATCTTTAATCCCACCCTCAGCCCATCCACCTATCACCACGCGTCTTTAATCCCGCCCCTCAGCCCATCCCACCTATCACCACGCGTCTTTAATCCCGCCTCTCAGCCCTTCAGCCCATCCCACCTATCACCACGCGTCTTTAATCCTGCCTCTCAGCCCATCCCACCTATCACCATGCGTCTTTAATCCCGCCCCTCAGCCCATCCCACCTATCACCATGCGTCTTTAATCCCGCCTCTCAGACCATCCCACCTATCACCACGTGTCTTTAATCCCGCCCCTCAGCCCATTCCACGAATCACCACACGTCTTTAATCCGCCCCTCAGCCCCTCAGCCCATTCCACCTATCACCATGCGTCTTTAATCCCGCCCCTCAGCCCATCCCACCTATCACCACGCTCTTTGATCCCTCCCCTCAGCCCATCCCACCTATCACCATGCGTCTTTAATCCCGCCCCTCAGCCCATCCCACCTATCACCACACATCTTTAATCCGCCCCTCAGCTCATTCCACCTATCACCACGCGTCTTTAATCCGCCCCTCAGCCCATCCACCTATCACCACGTGTCTTTATTCCCGCCCTATCACCATGCGTCTTTAATCCCGCCCCTCAGCCCATCCCACCTATCACCATAGACCTCAGCTCTTTAATCCCGCCCCTCAGCCCATCCCACCTTTCACCATAGACCTCAGCTCTTTAATCCCGCCCCTCAGCCCATCCACCTATCACCACGCGTCTTTAATCCGCCCCTCAGCCCATCCACCTATCACCATGCGTCTTTAATCCCGCCTCTCAGCCCTTCAGCCCATCCACCTATCACCACGCGTCTTTAATCCTGCCTCTCAGCCCATCCCACCTATCACCATGCGTCTTTAATCCCGCCCCTCAGCCCATCCCACCTATCACCATGCGTCTTTAATCCCGCCCCTCAGCCCATCCCACCTATCACCATGCGTCTTTAATCCCGCCCCTCAGCCCATCCCTATCACCATGCGTCTTTAATCCATCCCCTCAGCCCATCCCACCTATCACCATCGTCTTTAATCCCGCCCCTCAGACCATCCCACCTATCACCACGTCTTTAATCCGCCCTCAGCCCATCCACCTATCACCACGCGTCTTTAATCCCGCCCCTCAGCCCATCCACCTATTCCACCTATCACCATCGTCTTTAATCCCGCCCCTCAGCCCATCCACCTATCACCACGCGTCTTTGAATCCCGCCCCTCAGCCCATCCACCTATCACCCATGCGTCTTTAATCCCGCCCCTCAGCCCATCCCCACCTATCACGTGTCTTTAATCCCGCCCCTCAGCCCATTCCACCTATCACCACACGTCTTTAATCCCGCCCTCAGCCCCTCAGCCCATTCCACCTATCACCATGCGTCTTTAATCCCGCCCCTATCAGCCCCTCCCGCCCATTCCACCTATCACCACGTCTTTAATCCCGCCCCTCAGCCCATCCCACCTATCACCACGCGTCTTTAATCCGCCCCTCAGCCCATCCCACCTATCTGCGTCTTTAATCCCGCCCCTCAGCCCATCCCACCTATCACCACGCGTCTTTAATCCGCCCCTCAGCCCATCCACCTATCACCACCGTCTTTAATCCCGCCTCTCAGCCCTTCAGCCCATCCCACCTATCACCACGTCTTTAATCCTGCCTCTCAGCCCATCCCACCTATCACCATGCGTCTTTAATCCCGCCCCTCAGCCCATCCCACCTATCACCATGCGTCTTTAATCCGCCCCTCAGCCCATCCCACCTATCACCACGTGTCTTTAATCCGCCCCTCAGCCCATTCCACCTATCACCACACGTCTTTAATCCGCCCCTCAGCCCCTCAGCCCATTCCACCTATCACCATGCGTCTTTAATCCCGCCCCTCAGCCCATCCCACCTATCATCCCTTCTTTGATCCCCCCCTCAGCCCATCCCACCTATCACCATGCATCTTTAATCCCGCCCCTCAGCCCATCCCACCTATCACCACACATCTTTAATCCCGCCCCTCAGCTCATTTCCCCTATCACCACGCGTCTTTAATCCCGCCCCTCAGCCCATCCCACCTATCACCCGTGTCTTTAATCCCGCCCTATCACCATGCGTCTTTAATCCGCCCCTCAGCCCATCCACCTATCACCATAGACCTCAGCTCTTTAATCCCGCCCCTCAGCCCATCCCACCTTTCACCATAGACCTCAGCTCTTTAATCCCGCCCCTCAGCCCATCCCACCTATCACCATGCGTCTTTAATCCCGCCCCTCAGCCCATCCCACCTATCACCATGCGTCTTTAATCCCGCCTCTCAGCCCTTCAGCCCATCCCCTATCACCACGCCTTTAATCCTGCCTCTCAGCCCATCCACCTATCACCATGCGTCTTTAATCCCGCCCCTCAGCCCATCCCACCTATCACCATGCGTCTTTAATCCGCCCCTCAGCCCATCCACCTATCACCATGCGTCTTTAATCCCGCCCCTCAGCCCATCCCACCTATCACCATGCGTCTTTAATCCCGTCCCTCAGCCCATCCCACCTATCACCATGCGTCTTTAATCCGCCTCTCAGACCATCCCACCTATCACCACGTGTCTTTAATCCCGCCCCTCAGCCCATCCCACCTATCACCACACGTCTTTAATCCCGCCCCTCAGCCCCTCAGCCCATTCCACCTATCACCATGCGTCTTTAATCCCGCCCCTTAGCCCATCCACCTATCACCACGCGTCTTTGATCCGCCCCTCAGCCCATCCCACCTATCACCATGCGTCTTTAATCCCGCCCCTCAGCCCATCCCTCCCCTCAGCCCATCCCACCTATCACCACGCTCTTTAATCCAGCCCCTCAGCTCATTCCCTACCTATCTTCTTTAATCCTGCCCCTCAGCCCCTCAACCCATCCACCTATCACCATCATCTTTAATCCCACCCCTCAGCCCATCCCACCTATCACCACGCGTCTTTAATCCCGCCCTCAGCCCCTCAGCCCATCCCACCTATCACCACGCGTCTTTAATCCCGCCCTCAGCCCATTCCACCTATCACCACGCGTCTTTAATCCCGCCCTCAGCCCATCCACCTATCACCATAGACCTCAGCTCTTTAATCCCGCCCCTCAGCCCATCCCACCTATCACCATGCGTCTTTAATCCCGCCCCTCAGCCCATCCACCTATCACCACGCGTCTTTAATCCCGCCCCTCAGCCCATCCCACCTATCACCATGCGTCTTTAATCCCGCCCCTCAGCCCATCCCACCTATCACCACGCGTCTTTAATCCCGCCCCTCAGCCCATCCCACCTATCACCACGCGTCTTTAATCCCGCCCCTCAGCCCATCCCACCTATCACCACGCGTCTTTAATCCCACCCCTCAGACCATTCACCTATCACCACGTGTCTTTAATCCCGCCCTATCACCATGCGTCTTTAATCCCCCTCAGCCCATCCCACCTATCACCATAGTCTTTTTAATCCGCCCCTCAGCCCATCCACCTATCACCATAGACCTCAGCTCTCTATCCCGCCCCTCAGCCCATCCCACCTATCACCACGCGTCTTTAATCCCGCCCCTCAGCCCATCCCACCTATCACCACGCGTCTTTAATCCGCCTCTCAGCCCTTCAGCCCATCCACCTATCACCATGCGTCTTTAATCCCCCCTCAGACCATCCCACCTATCACCACGTGTCTTTAATCCCGCCCCTCAGCCCATCCCACCTATCACCACGCGTCTTTAATCCCGCCCTCAGCCCTCAGACCATTCACCTATCACCATGCGTCTTTAATCCCGCCCCTCAGCCCATCCCACCTATCACCACGCGTCTTTTGATCCACCCTCAGCCCATCCACCTATCACGATGCGTCTTTAATCCCGCCCCTCAGCCCATCCCACCTATCACCACGTGTCTTTAATCCGCCCTCAGCCCATTCACCTATCACCACACGTCTTTAATCCGCCCTCAGCCCCTCAGCCCATTCCACCTATCACCATGCGTCTTTAATCCGCCCTATCCCCACGCGTCTTTAATCCCGCCCCTCAGCCCATTCCAACTATCACCATCTTTAATCCCGCCCCTCAGCCCATCCACCTATCACCACGCGTCTTTAATCCCGCCCCTCAGCCCATCCACCTATCACCACGCGTCTTTAATCCCGCCCCTCAGCCCATCCCACCTATCACCACGCGTCTTTAATCCCGCCCCTCAGCCCATCCACCTATCACCACGCGTCTTTAATCCCGCCTCTCAGCCCTTCAGCCCATCCACCCCCTATCACCACGCGTCTTTAATCCTGCCTCTCAGCCCATCCCACCTATCACCATGCGTCTTTAATCCCGCCCTCAGCCCATCCCACCTATCACCATGCGTCTTTAATCCCGCCTCTCAGACCATCCCACCTATCACCACGTGTCTTTAATCCCGCCCTCAGCCCATTCCACCTATCACCACACGTCTTTAATACCGCCCTCAGCCCCTCAGCCCATTCCACCTATCACCATGCGTCTTTAATCCCGCCCTCAGCCCATCCACACCTATCACCACGCTTCTTTGATCCTCCCCTCAGCCCATCCACCTATCACCATGTCTTTAATCCGCCCCTCAGCCCACCTATCACCACACATCTTTAATCCATCAGCTCATTCCACCTATCACCACGTCTTTAATCCGCCCCTCAGCCCATCCACCTATCACCACGTGTCTTTAATCCCGCCCTATCACCATGCCTTTAATCCGCCCTCAGCCCATCCCACCTATCACCATAGACCTCAGCTCTTTAATCCCGCCCCTCAGCCCATCCCACCTTTCACCATAGACCTCAGCTCTTTAATCCCGCCCCTCAGCCCATCCCACCTGTCACCACGCGTCTTTAATCCCGCCCCTCAGCCCATCCCACCTATCACCATGCGTCTTTAATCCCGCCTCTCAGCCCTTCCAGCCCATCCACCTATCACCACGCATCTTTAATCCTGCCTCTCAGCCCATCCCACCTATCACCATCGTCTTTAATCCCCAGCCCATCCCACCTATCACCATGCGTCTTTAATCCCGCCCTCAGCCCATCCCACCTATCACCATCGTCTTTAATCCGCCCCTCAGCCCATCCCACCTATCACCATGCGTCTTTAATCCGTCCTCAGCCCATCCCACCTATCACCATGCGTCTTTAATCCCGCCTCTCAGACCATCCCACCTATCACCACGTGTCTTTAATCCCGCCCCTCAGCCCATCCCACCTATCACCACACGTCTTTAATCCGCCCTCTCAGCCCCTCAACCCATTCCACCTATCACCATGCGTCTTTAATCCCGCCCCTTAGCCCATCCCACCTATCACCACGCGTCTTTGATCCCGCCCCAGCCCATCCCACCTATCACCATGTCTTTAATCCCGCCCCTCAGCCCATCCGCCCTCAGCCCATCCACCTATCACCACGCATCTTTAATCCAGCCCTTCAGCTCATTCCACCTATCAGCCTGCCCTCAGCCCCTCATTCCCACCTATCACCACGCGTCTTTAATCCCACCCCTCAGCCCATCCCACCTATCACCACTTTAATCCCGCCCCTCAGCCCCTCAGCCCATCCACCTATCACCACGCGTCTTTAATCCCGCCTCTCAGCCCATTCCACCTATCACCACGCGTCTTTAATCCCGCCCCTCAGCCCATCCCACCTATCACCATAGACCTCAGCTCTTTAATCCCCGCCCTCAGCCCATCCCACCTATCACCATGCGTCTTTAATCCCCCCTCAGCCCATCCTATCACTGCGCTCTTTAATCCGCCCCTCAGCCCATCCCACCTATCACCATGCGTCTTTAATCCCGCCCCTCAGCCCATCCACCTATCACCACGCGTCTTTAATCCGCCCCTCAGCCCATCCCACCTATCCCCTATGCCTTTAATCCCGCCCCTCAGCCCATCCACCTATCACCACGCGTCTTTAATCCCACCCCTCAGACCATTCCACCTATCACCACGTGTCTTTAATCCCGCCCTATCACCATGCGTCTTTAATCCCGCCCCTCCCCATCCCCCTATCACCATAGACCTCAGCTCTTTAATCCCGCCCCTCAGCCCATCCCACCTATCACCATAGACCTCAGCTCTCTAATCCGCCCCTCAGCCCATCCCACCTATCACCACGCGTTTAATCCCGCCCCTCAGCCCATCCACCTATCACTCTCTTTAATCCCGCCTCTCAGCCCTTCAGCCCATCCCACCTATCACCACGTCTTTAATCCTGCCTCTCAGCCCATCCACCTATCACCATGCGTCTTTAATCCCGCCCCTCAGCCCATCCCACCTATCACCACGTGTCTTTAATCCCGCCCCTCAGCCCATTCCACCTATCACCACACGTCTTTAATCCCGCCCTCAGCCCCTCAGCCCATCCCACCTATCACCATCCGTCTTTAATCCGCCCTCAGCCCATCCCACCTATCACCACGCATCTTTAATCCGCCCCTCAGCTCATTCCACCTATCTCGTCTTTAATCCCGCCCCTCAGCCCATCCCACCTATCACCACTCGTCTTTAATCCCGCCCCTCAGCCCCTCAGCCCATCCCACCTATCACCACGCGTCTTTAATCCCGCCCCTCAGCCCATCCCACCTATCACCACGTGTCTTTAATCCCGCCCTATCACCATGCGTCTTTAATCCCGCCCGTCAGCCCATTCCACCTATCACCACACGTCTTTAGCTCTCAGCTCTTTAATCCCGCCCCTCAGCCCATCCCACCTATCACCATAGACCTCAGCTCTTTAATCCCTCCCCTCAGCCCATCCCACCTATCACCACGCGTCTTTAATCCCGCCCTTCAGCCCATCCCACCTATCACCACGCGTCTTTAATCCCGCCTCTCAGCCCTTCAGCCCATCCACCTATCACCATGCGTCTTTAATCCCGCCCCTCAGCCCATCCCACCTATCACCATGCGTCTTTAATCCGCCCCTCAGCCCATCCCACCTATCACCATGCGTCTTTAATCCCGCCCCTCAGCCCATCCACCTATCACCACGTGTCTTTAATCCCGCCCCTCAGCCCATCCCACCTATCACCATGCGTCTTTAATCCCGCCCCTCAGCCCATCCACCTATCACCACGCGTCTTTAATCCTGCCTCTCAGCCCATCCCACCTATCACCATGCGTCTTTAATCCCGCCCCTCAGCCCATCCCACCTATCACCATGCGTCTTTAATCCCGCCCCTCAGCCCATCCCACCAATCACCACGCGTCTTTAATCCCCATAAAAACACGGAAATGGTTCCTATGTTATTTAAATGGTTCATTCACATTGACTGCGTGTTTGGTGTAGGCTCACCTTGACGTGACGTTTTGATGGACGTGTGATTCTGTCTCGGACAAGTGACTGAGTTTTATCAGTATATTCGCCTAAAACGTCGCAATGCTAATGATTGATCAAAGTCACCTTCC
>NW_024607032.1:0-16098 GCF_018296145.1 Oncorhynchus tshawytscha | reverse complement strand
GTAGTAGACCTCACAGTGAAATGCTGAATACAACAGGTGTAGTAGACCTCACAGTGAAATGCTGAATACAACAGGAGACCTGACAGTGAAATGCTGAATACAACAGGTGTAGTAGACCTCACAGTGAAATGCTGAATACAGCAGGTGTAGTAGACCTCACAGTGAAATGCTGAATACAACAGGTGTAGTAGACCTCACAGTGAAATGCTGAATACAACAGGTGTAGTAGACCTGACAGTGAAATGCTGAATACAACAGGTGTAGTAGACCTCACAGTGAAATGCTGAGTACAACAGGTGTAGTAGACCTCACAGTGAAATGCTGAATACAACAGGTGTAGTAGACCTCACAGTGAAATGCTGAATACAACAGGTGTAGTAGACCTCACAGTGAAATGCTGAATACAACAGGTGTAGTAGACCTCACAGTGAAATGCTGAATACAACAGGTGTAGTAGACCTCACAGTGAAATGCTGAATACAACAGGTGTAGTAGACCTCACAGTGAAATGCTGAATACAACAGGTGTAGTAGACCTCACAGTGAAATGCTGAATACAACAGGTGTAGTAGACCTCACAGTGAAATGCTGAATACAACAGGTGTAGTAGACCTCACAGTGAAATGCTGAATACAACAGGTGTAGTAGACCTCACAGTGAAATGCTGAATACAACAGGTGTAGTAGACCTCACAGTGAAATGCTGAATACAACAGGTGTAGTAGACCTCACAGTGAAATGCTGAATACAACAGGTGTAGTAGACCTTACAGTGAAATGCTGAATACAACAGGTGTAGTAGACCTCACAGTGAAATGCTGAATACAACAGGTGTAGTAGACCTCACAGTGAAATGCTGAATACAACAGGTGTAGTAGACCTCACAGTGAAATGCTGAATACAACAGGTGTAGTAGACCTCACAGTGAAATGCTGAATACAACAGGTGTAGTAGACCTCACAGTGAAATGCTGAATACAACAGGTGTAGTAGACCTCACAGTGAAATGCTGAATACAACAGGTGTAGTAGACCTTACAGTGAAATGCTGAATACAACAGGTGTAGTAGACCTTACAGTGAAATGCTGAATACAACAGGTGTAGTAGACCTCACAGTGAAATGCTGAATACAACAGGTGTAGTAGACCTTACAGTGAAATGCTGAATACAACAGGTGTAGTAGACCTCACAGTGAAATGCTGAATACAACAGGTGTAGTAGACCTCACAGTGAAATGCTGAATACAACAGGTGTAGTAGACCTCACAGTAAAATGCTGAATACAACAGGTGTAGTAGACCTCACAGTGAAATGCTGAATACAACAGGTGTAGTAGACCTCACAGTGAAATGCTGAATACAACAGGTGTAGTAGACCTCACAGTGAAATGCTGAATACAACAGGTGTAGTAGACCTCACAGTGAAATGCTGAATACAACAGGTGTAGTAGACCTCACAGTGAAATGCTGAATACAACAGGTGTAGTAGACCTCACAGTGAAATGCTGAATACAACAGGTGTAGTAGACCTCACAGTGAAATGCTGAATACAACAGGTGTAGGTAGACCTCACAGTGAAATGCTGAATACAACAGGTGTAGTAGACCTCACAGTGAAATGCTGAATACAACAGGTGTAGTAGACCTTACAGTGAAATGCTGAATACAACAGGTGTAGTAGACCTTACAGTGAAATGCTGAATACAACAGGTGTAGTAGACCTGACAGTGAAATGCTGAATACAACAGGTGTAGTAGACCTCACAGTGAAATGCTGAATACAACAGGTGTAGTAGACCTCACAGTGAAATGCTGAATACAACAGGTGTAGGTAGACCTCACAGTGAAATGCTGAATACAACAGGTGTAGTAGACCTTACAGTGAAATGCTGAATACAACAGGTGTAGTAGACCTTACAGTGAAATGCTGAATACAACAGGTGTAGTAGACCTTACAGTGAAATGCTGAATACAACAGGTGTAGTAGACCTCACAGTGAAATGCTGAATACAACAGGTGTAGTAGACCTTACAGTGAAATGCTGAATACAACAGGTGTAGTAGACCTCACAGTGAAATGCTGAATACAACAGGTGTAGTAGACCTCACAGTGAAATGCTGAATACAACAGGTGTAGTAGACCTCACAGTGAAATGCTGAATACAACAGGTGTAGTAGACCTTACAGTGAAATGCTGAATACAACAGGTGTAGTAGACCTCACAGTGAAATGCTGAATACAACAGGTGTAGTAGACCTTACAGTGAAATGCTGAATACAACAGGTGTAGTAGACCTCACAGTGAAATGCTGAATACAACAGGTGTAGTAGACCTCACAGTGAAATGCTGAATACAACAGGTGTAGTAGACCTCACAGTGAAATGCTGAATACAACAGGTGTAGTAGACCTCACAGTGAAATGCTGAATACAACAGGTGTAGTAGACCTCACAGTGAAATGCTGAATACAACAGGTGTAGTAGACCTCACAGTGAAATGCTGAATACAACAGGTGTAGTAGACCTCACAGTGAAATGCTGAATACAACAGGTGTAGTAGACCTCACAGTGAAATGCTGAATACAACAGGTGTAGTAGACCTCACAGTGAAATGCTGAATACAACAGGTGTAGTAGACCTCACAGTGAAATGCTGAATACAACAGGTGTAGTAGACCTCACAGTGATATGCTGAATACAACAGGTGTAGTAGACCTTACAGTGATATGCTGACTGACAAGACCTTAACCAACAACGCAGTTGAGAAAAAAAAAAAATGTACAATGTAGGTAGTTAAATAAATAAAATAAAGGGATGTCCTTGTCTCATCAGCGACTCCTGTGGCGGGCCGGGCGCAGTGCGCGCTTACCAAGTTCTCCAGGTGTAACGGCGTTTCCTCCGACACATTGGTGCGGCTGGCTTCCAGGTTGGATGGCGCTGTGTTAAGAAGCAGTGCGGCTTGGTTGGGTTGTGTATCGGAGGGCGCATGACTTTCGACCTTCGTCTCTCCCGAGCCCGTACGGGAGTTGTAGCGATGAGACAAGATAGTAACTACTAAGAATTGGATACCACAAAATTGGGGAGAAAAGGGGGTAAAATAAAAAAGTAAAAAGTGACTATGCATAGATAATAACAGAGAGTGGCAGTGGTATGAAAGAGGGGGGGGGGATGTAAATAGTGGCCATTTGATTAGATGTTCAGGAGTCTTATGTCTTGGGGGAGTAGAAACTGTTTAGAAGCCTCTTGGACCTAGACTTGGTGCTCCGGTACCGCTTGCTGTGCGGTAGCAGAGAGAACAGTCTATGACTTGGGGGTAGAAGCTGTTGAGGAGCCTCTTGGACCTCGACTTGGTGCTCCGGTACCGCTTGCCATGCGGTAGCAGAGAGAACAGTCTATGACTTGGGGGTAGAAGCTGTTGAGGAGCCTCTTGGAACCAGACTTGGTGCTCCGGTACCGCTTGCCATGCGGTAGCAGAGAGAACAGTCTATGACTTGGGGGTAGAAGCTGTTGAGGAGCCTTTTGGACCTCGACTTGGTGCTCCGGTACCGCTTGCCATGCGGTAGCAGAGAGAACAGTCTATGACTTGGGGGTAGAAGCTGTTGAGGAGCCTTTTGGACCTAGACTTGGTGCTCCGGTACCGCTTGCCATGCGGTAGCAGAGAGAACAGTCTATGACTTGGGGGTAGAAGCTGTTTAGAAGCCTTTTGGACCTCGACTTGGTGCTCCGGTACCGCTTGCCATGCGGTAGCAGAGAGAACAGTCTATGACTTGGGGGTAGAAGCTGTTGAGGAGCCTCTTGGACCTAGACTTGGTGCTCCGGTACCGCTTGCCATGCGGTAGCAGAGAGAACAGTCTATGACTTGGGGGTAGAAGCTGTTGAGGAGCCTTTTGGACCTCGACTTGGTGCTCCGGTACCGCTTGCCATGCGGTAGCAGAGAGAACAGTCTATGACTTGGGGGTAGAAGCTGTTGAGGAGCCTCTTGGACCTCGACTTGGCGCTCCGGTACCGCTTGCCATGCGGTAGCAGAGAGAACAGTCTATGACTTGGGGGTAGAAGCTGTTGAGGAGCCTTTTGGACCTAGACTTGGTGCTCCGGTACCGCTTGCAGTATATCCTCACTTCATCTATTGATCTATTTTGTATAATGTATATAAAGTGTAAATTCTGTCTCTGTATGTTGTCTATGGCTAGCAGCACCATATCACACCACATCTCCAAGTCAAATTCTGAGTATGTGTAAAATGTACGAATAAAGGGGTTTCTGAAAGGTTGTGACTCTTGAGTTTATCAGTGGTTTAAAGTATATTTACTTTTACTCAAGTATGACAATTGGGTACTTTGTCCACCAGAGTGTATAGACTTCTATCTAACCCAACAGCGCCCCCAGCGGGCGACAAGGTGCCAATACACAACCCGAGAGAAACAACAAGGACTTGGCTAACTAACATCCCGTCTCAGTCTCACCCTGTAGAGAAAAGACAGCATATGAGCTGTAACGTTTTCAAATGTCCTATTAGCTGAAGACTCGGTGGTTTTGTTTCATCTCCGATAGTAACAGAGGTAACGGTAGCTCGGTAGATAAATAACTATCTATCGCCTTCTTCCGGTCTATTCCTCATGGAAGGATAACTAACAAGCTCACCGACTGGCTACCTAATGTTATCAGTTAGTGTCTGGACCACAATACGGGACAGTTCAGTATCGTGACTTACTGCATGGTGCGACATCCCTTCCGATTCCATGGTGTTGAAGTCGCACAGGTTAACTCTTCAAGAGAAAGGTTTATAAAGCTAAATACACACAGAAATGTTCATTTAAAAAGCGTCTGTTTTAGCGGATAGCCTCATACTCTGCTTCCATGTGACAGCGGTGTTACTCTGTTATTGGTCCGGTCGGGCAGCCCACTGCTCCATATACGGTTCCACCTTTTGTAGTTTTCTCTGTTGCGTTTCACCCCGATTACAAAGAATACTCTTCCTTTCAATCATTTCCAAGACCACACAAAAAGGTTTTTAACATTGTTTGTTTGATATTGTACCATGAAATACAATATGACCCTGTGGTGCCTCTGCCAAAGCTTATTGTGTTACCATTTGACTCTGTCTCTACCATTACCATCCACAGGAAGGCAACTTTTTCCCGACTGCCTTGGCTTGTGTCAAACAGGCGTAGGCTGTAATACTGTGGATGGCCACCAGGTTGTGCCAATACCCCACACATCATTTATCATAGCCTTGGTTGTGTATACAGTCTATGGATATTAACCATGGGCTACCTTCAGCGTTATGATTGATGATTGCAGAACAGCAGCATTGTTAGGAGACCTGTTGAAGCTAGGAGTTTGTCTCAAATGGCACCCTATTCCCTACATAGTGAACTACTTTTGGCCCTAGATGATACAATAGACTCAAGAATAAAACAGAGCTCACAGACAGAGCCGCGGGAAGCATGGAGCTGAAGGTGCTGCAGCATCCCCAGTGCAGCGATACAGCTGTTTGTAGGGAGGAAACAAATGTGTCCCCCACCAGAAAAAAAACTCCTCAGCACCCTCAAACTACTTCCCAAGGCTATACTCACAGATGACCAAGAGATATCAGACAACGCATTGAAAATATTGTCATTTTATTGATAAACACACATTGCTATAAAAGCTATGAAGCTGGATCAATTCAGTTTGTACTTTAGAAATGTCAGCAGACAGAACAGTCTAAAGTAGCTTCCTCTCTCTCTTCTCCCCTCTCTCCTCCTCTCCTCTCTCTTCCATCCCATCTTCCTCTCGAATCTCCTCTCCCATCCCATCCCCTCTCCCCCTCCTCTCCTCTCTTCTCCCTCTCTCTCCTCCTCTCTAATCTCTCCTCTCCTCTCTCTTCCATCCCATCTTCCTCTCGAATCTCCTCTCCCATCCCTTCCCCTCTCCCCCCCTCCCTTCTCCTCTCCTCTACACATCTATCCAAAGCATTTGATTGGTGTAAGAAATAGGCCTAAAAATGCCACAGGACAAGAGGCTGGGCATAAACAGGAAGCAGCAGATAACTTTGTCTCATTCATTGGTTGTTCTTAGGAGTAAAGGTCAATCAGGTGAGAAAAAGAGGGAGAGGGCGGGTCAATGTGTAGTAATATTCGCTGGTATAGGACTGTGCTTCAAGTTGAACTAAAACAACTCACACACACATGCACACACACACACACACACTACACGTGTGCTATCCCTCTCACTCTCGTCTTAAGGCAGAGTATGATGCAAAGCTCTAAAACACAATGTCAGAATATCCTTGGTATTAAATGGTAATAATAACATCCAATAATAACTAAAGCGATCATGCATCCTTATTGCTCTCAGAGTAATGAACGCAGCATAATGATGTACATGATGATCAGGTGAACATTAGAATAAAGACAAAGCTTGTATCATTACACAACATGGAGGAGAGGCATACGGTAACCATAACAACTATATGTAGTAGTCAGGGCTGTCGCTAGGTAACACAGCCTAACTACCGTTAACAACAACAACAACTAACACGGTCTTCGTTCATGCAAAATACTTAAAACACAAAACAAAACAGAGTTATTAAGGCATTATGATGGTGAGTGAACAGTAGCATTTAGCAGTTAGCATCCGTTAGCATTTATCATTTAGCTAATTTGACAGTAAGGTAGGTAGCTACTACATTCCGACTGCTGCTGGTGTTAGCATGTAGCATGTGTCTGAGTGTGCTGTCGTAGATCAGTGGTTGTGCTTGAGGTCTCTGTACTCAAGTCAGTCTGGGAAAAACTGGTTGATCAGCTACAACGCTAGCAGTTAGCCTCCATTAGCATCAGTTAGCATCAGGCAGTTCAGTCTCCATGACATCATCTGGGAGAAGTTTGTGTGTCCAGTTAAGAGAATTCCACAGCGTTCCAGAATGTTGTGAAGGGTTCCAGATGCAGGCTGTAGCCAATCACAGCGTAGTCGGCTGGCCAACTGCTGCAACCAGGAAGTGACAGAGATGACATGAGGTTTGATGACCAGTTATAACAACTGTACATTAGTGGTGCAGTTATAATAGTCATGTGTGTGTGTGTGTCCGTAGGTTTTGTTTGTCTCAGCAGTGAATTCATTAGGTGTGTGTGTGTGTGTCTCACCGTGTGATGTGGCATAGCAGTCGTGACAGCTCAGCAGCCCGTTACGGATCTAACGTCTGTTCCTGAACTGGTGTCACCTAGCTGTACCTTACACACTCCACACTAACAAACACACAGAGAGGTGAGAGAGAGGTGAGAAAGAGAGAGAGAGTAATGTGAGAGCACTGTATATGTGTGTGTGTGTCCGTGTGTGTGTGTACCTTAAAGCAGGTTAGGTGGAAGTACAGGCCCAGCGTGTCGATGTTCATAGCTGTTCCTTTCCCCAGCGCCTGATTGCAACCTGAACACTGACGCTTACCACTCACACACCTATACACACACACTCACACAAATACACACACACACACACAAATATACACACACAAACACACGCGAAAACAAATATACACACACGCGAAAATAAAATAGGGTGAAATGCTGACTGACCAGCCCTTAACCAACAGGTGTAGACCTCAGTGAAATGCTGACTGAAATTAACCAACAATGCAGTTTTAAGAAAAAAAGTGTTAAGTATTTACTAAAATAATCTGAAGTAAAATAATTCAATAATAATAAGAAGTAAAGTGACTGTGATGATAAACAGAGATTATGGGAGGGGGAAATGGAAATAGTCTGGGTAGCCATTTGATGAGATGTTCAGCAGTCTTATGGCTTGGGGGTAGAAGCTGTTTAGGAGCCTTTTGGACCTAGACTTGGCGCTCCGGTACAGCTTGCTGTGCGGTAGGAGAGAGAACGGTCTACGACTTGGGTGGCTGGAGTCTTTGACAATTCTTAGGGCCTTCCTCTGACACCGCCTGGTATAAAGGTCCTGGATGGCAGGAAGCTTGGCCCCAGTGATGTACTGGGCCGTACACACTACCCTCTGTAGTGGCTTGGCCCTAGTGATGTACTGGGCCGTACACACTACCCTCTGTAGTGCCTTGCGGTCGGAGGCCGAGCAGTTGCCGTACCAGGCAGTGATGCAATCAGTCAGGATGCTCTCGATGGTGCAGCTGTTGAACTTTTTGAGGATCTGAGTACCCATGCCAAATCTTTTCAGTCTCTGAGGGGAAAAGGTGTGGTCGTGCCCTCTTCACGCCGTCTTGGTGTGTTTGGACCATTCTAGTTTGTTGATGATGTGGACACCAAGGAACTCTCTCAACCTCCTCCACGACAGCCCCGTTGATGAGAATGGGGGCGTTTTCTCTCTCGATAAAACAGTTTTTCCCAAATAAACGACTGGGATAAAAACACAACGGGTTCCTGTTAAATGAAACAACTTGCTTTCCATGTTATACAGTATATATATAAACAACTGTTAAAACAGAACAAAACATCTCCTACAACATAACCTATACCATAACATACAGGCTAGACTACAGGCTACAGGCTACAGGCTACAGTCTACAGGTTACAGTCTACAGGTTACAGTCTACAGGCTACAGTCTACAGGCTACAGTCTACAGTCTACAGTCTACAGGCTACAAACTACAGTCTACAGTATACAGGCTACAGTCTACAGTATACAGTCTACCGTCTACAGGCTACAGTCTACAAACTACAGGCTACAGTCTCTATAGGCTTTTATCCATCACGTCAAATGCTCGCGGAGAAAGAGGATGTTGCTCATTCAACAAGGCGTGTGAACGTGTCAACGCCAGCGATGAACGGCCTAAGAAGAAAAGTTGTCCATTGACAGTCCATGTTAATTCCAGACGGTTTGTTTAAGCGCTCAGTTACGCGTTTTGGTGACACGGTGAGACGGATCAGTAACTAGGTTCATTTTAGTCCCCATGTCCCCCCCTCATGAGTGTGTACCTGCTGGGGGAGGCGGTTGAGGTGATGATGGGGATGATGAAGGTGGATGTGGGCCCTCATACGATCCTGACCTGGTGGCCAACACACACACACACACACACACTGATTACAGCAGAGCTACGTATCACACACACACACACACACACACACACACACACACACACACACACTGATTACAGCAGAGCTACGTATCACACACACACACACACACACACACACACACACACACACACTGACTACAGCAGAGCTACGTATCACATACACACACACACGCACACGCACACACACACACACTGACTACAGCAGAGCTACGTATCACATACACACACACGCACACGCACACGCACACTGACTACAGCAGAGCTACGTATCACACACACACACATACTTCCGGCGCCAACAGAGATGGCCGCCTCGCTTCAAGCGTTCTAGGAAACTATGCAGATTTTAGTTTTTTTACGTGTTATTTCTTACATTAGTACCCCAGGTCATCTTAGGTTTCATTACATACAGTCGAGAAGAACTACTGAATATAAGATCAGCGTCAACTCACCATCAGTACGACCAAGAATATGATTTTCGCGATGCGGATCCTGTGTTCTGCCTTTCACCCAGGACAACGGAATGGATCCCAAGCGGCGACCCAAAAAAATGACTCAGAAAAAGAGGGAAACGAAGCGGTCTTCTGGTCAGACTCCGGAGACGGGCACATCGTGCACCACTCCCTAGCATTCTTCTCGCCAATGTCCAGTCTCTTGACAACAAGGTTGATGAAATCCGAGCAAGGGTAACATTCCAGAGGGACATCAGAGGCTGGGCATAAACAGGAAGCAGCAGATAACTGACTGTAACGTTCTTTGCTTCACGGAAACATGGCTCACTGGAGAGATGCTATCGGAGGCGGTGCAGCCAGCGGGTTTCTCCACGCATCGCGCCGACAGAAACAAACATCTTTCTGGTAAGAAGACGGGCGGGGGGCGTATGCCTTATGGCTAATGAGACATGGTGTGATGAAAGAAACATACAGGAACTCAAATCCTTCTGTTCACCTGATTTAGAATTCCTCACAATCAAATGTCGACCACATTATCTACCAAGAGAATTCTCTTCGATTATAATCACAGCCGTATATATCCCCCCCCCCAAGCAGACACATCGATGGCTCTGAACGAACTTTATTTGACTCTTTGCAAACTGGAATCTATTTATCCGGAGGCTGCATTCATTGTAGCTGGGGATTTTAACAAGGCTAATCTGAAAACAAGACTCCCTAAATTTTATCAGCATATCGATTGCGCAACCAGGGGTGGAAAAACCTTCGATCATTGTTACTCTAACTTCCGCGACGCATATAAGGCCCTGCCCCGCCCCCCCCTTCGGAAAAGCTGACCACGACTCCATTTTGTTGATCCCTGCCTACAGACAGAAACTAAAAAAAGAAGCTCCCACACTGAGGTCTGTCCAACTGTCCAACGCTGGTCCGACCAAGCTGACTCCACACTCCAAGACTGCTTCCATCACGTGGACTGGGATATGTTTCGTATTGCGTCAGATAACAACATTGACGAATACGCTGATTCGGTGTGCGAGTTCATTAGAACGTGCGTTGAAGATGTCGTTCCCATAGCAACGATTAAAACATTCCCTAACCAGAAACCGTGGATTGATGGCAGCATTCGCGTGAAACTGAAAGCGCGAACCACTGCTTTTAATCAGGGCAAGGTGACTGGTAACATGACCGAATACAAACAGTGCAGCTATTCCCTCCGCAAGGCTATCAAACAAGCTAAGCGTCAGTACAGAGACAAAGTAGAATCTCAATTCAACGGCTCAGACACAAGAGGCATGTGGCAGGGTCTACAGTCAATCACGGACTACAAGAAGAAAACCAGCCCAGTCACAGACCAGGATGTCTTGCACCCAGGCAGACTAAATAACTTTTTTGCCCGCTTTGAGGACAATACAGTGCCACTGACACGGCCTGCAACGGAAACATGCAGACTTTCCTTCACTGCAGCCGAGGTGAGTAAGACATTTAAACGTGTTAACCCTCGCAAGGCTGCAGGCCCAGACGGCATCCCCAGCCGCGCCCTCAGAGCATGCGCAGACCAGCTGGCCGGTGTGTTTACGGACATATTCAATCAATCCCTATACCAGTCTGCTGTTCCCACATGCTTCAAGAGGGCCACCATTGTTCCTGTTCCCAAGAAAGCTAAGGTAACTGAGCTAAATGACTACCGCCCCGTAGCCCTCACTTCCGTCATCATGAAGTGCTTTGAGAGACTAGTCAAGGCCCATATCACCTCCACCCTACCTGACACCCTAGACCCACTCCAAGTTGCTTACCGCCCAAATAGGTCCACAGACGATGCAATCTCAACCACACTGCACACTGCCCTAACCCATCTGGACAAGAGGAATACCTATGTGAGAATGCTGTTCATCGACTACAGCTCGGCATTCAACACCATAGTACCCTCCAAGCTCGTCATCAAGCTCGAGACCCTGGGTCTCGACCCCGCCCTGTGCAACTGGGTACTGGACTTCCTGACGGGCTGCCCCCAGGTGGTGAGGGTAGGCAACAACATCTCCACCCCGCTGATCCTCAACACTGGGGCCCCACAAGGGTGCATTCTGAGCCCTCTCCTGTACTCCCTGTTCACCCACGACTGCGTGGCCACGCACGCCTCCAACTCAATCATCAAGTTTGCGGATGACACAACAGTGGTAGGCTTGATTACCAACAACGACGAGACGGCCTACAGGGAGGAGGTGAGGGCCCTCGGAGTGTGGTGTCAGGAAAATAACCTCACACTCAACGTCAACAAAACTAAGGAGATGATTGTGGACTTCAGGAAACAGCAGAGGGAACACCCCCCTATCCACATCGATGTTGACAGTAGTGGAGAGGGTAGCAAGTTTTAAGTTCCTCTGCATACACATCACAGACAAACTGAATTGGTCCACTCACACAGACAGCATCGTGAAGAAGGCGCAGCAGCACCTCTTCAACCTCAGGAGGCTGAAGAAATTCGGCTTGTCACCAAAAGCACTCACAAACTTCTACAGATGCACAATCGAGAGCATCCTGGCGGGCTGTATCACCGCCTGGTACGGCAACTGCTCCGCCCAAAACCGTAAGGCTCTCCAGAGGGTAGTGAGGTCTGCACAACGCATCACCGGGGGCAAACTACCTGCCCTCCAGGACACCTACACCACCCGATGTTACAGGAAGGCCATAAAGATCATCAAGGACAGCAACCACCCGAGCCACTGCCTGTTCACCCCGCTATCATCCAGAAGGCGAGGTCAGTACAGGTGCATCAAAGCTGGGACCGAGAGACTGAAAAACAGCTTCTATCTCAAGGCCATCAGACTGTTAAACAGCCACCACTAACATTGAGTGGCTGCTGCCAACACACTGACACTGACACTGACTCAACTCCAGCCACTTTAATGATGTAAAATGATGTAAAATATATCACTAGCCACTTTAAACAATGCTACCTTATATAATGTTACATACCCTACATTATTCATCTCATATGCATACGTATATACTGTACTCTATATCATCTACTGCATCCTTATGTAATACATGTATCACTAGCCACTTTAACTATGCCACTTTGTTTACATACTCATCTCATATGTATATACTGTACCCGATACCATCTACTGTATCTTGCCTATGCTGCTCTGTACCATCACTCATTCATATATCCTTATGTACATATTCTTTATCCCCTTACACTGTGTATAAGACAGTAGTTTTGGAATTGTTAGTTAGATTACTTGTTGGTTATTACTGCATTGTCGGAACTAGAAGCACAAGCATTTCGCTACACTCGCATTAACATCTGCTAACCATGTGTATGTGACAAATAAATTTGATTTGATTTTGATTTGATTTGACTACAGCAGAGCTACGTATCACACACACACACACACACACACACACACTGACTACAGCAGAGCTACGTATCACACACCTCTTGACGGCGCAGGGCTGGTTGCGGTCCAGAGACGTCTCCTGACCCCTGGATGACTCACAGTCCCATGATGCATCTGTCACAACACAACACTAGTTACCATGGTTATAGTAACCCCGACTTTCCCCCTGACTTTCCTTCCTTCCTGTGTGTGTGTGTGCACGCGTTTGTGTGTGTGACTGTGTGACTATGTGTGTGCTAACCAGTTTTGGGGAAAATATAGTTCACCAAGCTACCAATTACTGAACACTGGTAACAGCTACACTAAAGCTTAAGAAAACATAGTTTAATGAACTAAAGTTTCTGAGAAAAATAGCTCACTACTTCCAAACTACGACTAAAAAAATATCATATCTAAATATGAAATGTCAGACTTCAAACTGGAAGACCAGACCCCGCTGTCGTCATATGCTAACAGAATGTGTAATTATGCTATTAAACACAGCAAGTGAGAATCAGGTCTGATGAGGAAAAGAAAGGACATTCTTGTCTACTACACCGCTACATGGTAAAACAGTAGTGTATTTCCAGTAGTTAGCTACACCGCTACATGGTAAAACAGTAGTGTGTAGTTCCAGTAGTTAGCTAGACCGCTACATGGTAAAACAGTAGTGTAGTTCCAGTAGTTAGCTACACCGCTACATGGTAAAACAGTAGAGTGTAGTTCCAGTAGTTAGCTACACCGCTACATGGTAAAACAGTAGTGTGTAGTTCCAGTAGTTAGCTAGACCGCTACATGGTAAAACAGTAGTGTATTTCCAGTAGTTAGCGACACCGCTACATGGTAAAACAGGAGTGTAGTTCCAGTAGTTAGCTACACCGCTACATGGTAAAACAGTAGTGTGTAGTTCCAGTAGTTAGCTACACCGCTACATGGTAAAACAGTAGTGTATTTCCAGTAGTTAGCTACACCGCTACATGGTAAAACAGTAGTGTAGTTCCAGTAGTTAGCTACACCGCTACATGGTAAAACAGTAGTGTATTTCCAGTAGTTAGCTACACCGCTACATGGTAAAACAGTAGTGTAGTTCCAGTAGTTAGCTACACCGCTACATGGTAAAACAGTAGTGTGTAGTTCCAGTAGTTAGCTACACCGCTACATGGTAAAACAGTAGAGTGTAGTTCCAGTAGTTAGCTACACCGCTACATGATAAAACAGTAGTGTAGTTCGAGTAGTTAGCTACACCGCTACATGGTAAAACAGTCGTGTAGTTCCAGTAGTTAGCTACACCGCTACATGATAAAACAGTAGTGTGTAGTTCCAGTAGTTAGCTACACCGCTACATGGTAAAACAGTAGTGTAGTTCCAGTAGTTAGCTACACCGCTACATGGTAAAACAGTAGTGTAGTTCCAGTAGTTAGCTACACCGCTACATGGTAAAACAGTAGTGTAGTTCCAGTAGTTAGCTACACCGCTACATGGTAAAACAGTAGTGTAGTTCCAGTAGTTAGCTACACCGCTACATGGTAAAACAGTAGTGTGTAGTTCCAGTAGTTAGCTACATGGTAAAACAGTAGTATAGTTCCAGTAGTTAGCTACACCACTACATGGTAAAACAGTAGTGTAGTTCCAGTAGTTAGCTACACTGCTACATGGTAAAACAGTAGTGTAGTTCCAGTAGTTAGCTACACCGCTACATGGTAAAACAGTAGTGTAGTTCCAGTAGTTAGCTACACCGCTACATGGTAAAACAGTAGTGTGTAGTTCCAGTAGTTAGCTACATGGTAAAACAGTAGTATAGTTCCAGTAGTTAGCTACACCACTACATGGTAAAACAGTAGTGTAGTTCCAGTAGTTAGCTACACCGCTACATGATAAAACAGTAGTGTAGTTCCAGTAGTTAGCTACACCGCTACATGGTAAAACAGTAGTGTGTAGTTCCAGTAGTTAGCTACATGGTAAAACAGTGGTATAGTTCCAGTAGTTAGCTACACCGCTACATGGTAAAACAGTAGAGTGTAGTTCCAGTAGTTAGCTACACGGTAAAACAGTAGCGTGTAGTTCCAGTAGTTAGCTAGACCGCTACATGGTAAAACAGCAGTGTGTGGTTCCAGTAGTTAGCAAGACCGCTACATGGTAAAACAGGAGTGTAGTTCCAGTAGTTAGCTACACCGCTACATGGTAAAACAGTAGTATAGTTCCAGTAGTTAGCTACACCGCTACATGGTAAAACAGTAGTGTGTAGTTCCAGTAGTTAGCTACACCGCTACATGGTAAAACAGTAGTGTGTAGTTCCAGTAGTTAGCTACACCACTACATGGTAAAACAGTAGAGTGTAGTTCCAGTAGTTAGCTACACCGCTACATGATAAAACAGTAGTGTAGTTCGAGTAGTTATCTACACCGCTACATGGTAAAACAGTCGTGTAGTTCCAGTAGTTAGCTACACCGCTACATGGTAAAACAGTAGTGTAGTTCCAGTAGTTAGCTACACCGCTACATGGTAAAACAGTAGTGTGTAGTTCCAGTAGTTAGCTACACCGCTACATGGTAAAACAGTAGTGTGTAGTTCCAGTAGTTAGCTACATGGTAAAACAGTAGTATAGTTCCAGTAGTTAGCTACACCACTACATGGTAAAACAGTAGTGTAGTTCCAGTAGTTAGCTACACCGCTACATGATAAAACAGTAGTGTAGTTCCAGTAGTTAGCTACACCGCTACATGGTAAAACAGTAGTGTAGTTCCAGTAGTTAGCTACACGGTAAAACAGTAGTGTAGTTCCAGTAGTTAGCTACACCGCTACATGGTAAAACAGTAGTGTGTAGTTCCAGTAGTTAGCTACACCGCTACATGGTAAAACAGTAGTGTGTAGTTCCAGTAGTTAGCTACATGGTAAAACAGTGGTATAGTTCCAGTAGTTAGCTACACCGCTACATGGTAAAACAGTAGAGTGTAGTTCCAGTAGTTAGCTACACGGTAAAACAGTAGCGTGTAGTTCCAGTAGTTAGCTAGACCGCTACATGGTAAAACAGCAGTGTGTAGTTCCAGTAGTTAGCTAGACCGCTACATGGTAAAACAGTAGAGTGTAGTTCCAGTAGTTAGCTACACGGTAAAACAGTAGCGTGTAGTTTCAGTAGTTAGCTACACCCGCTACATGGTAAAACAGTAGTGTAGTTCCAGTAGTTAGCTACACCGCTACATGGTAAAACAGTAGAGTGTAGTTCCAGTAGTTTAGCTACACCGCTACATGGTAAAAC